>NW_022883417.1:0-16216 GCF_011952255.1 Bombus vosnesenskii | reverse complement strand
TCGCGCACAGACACGCTACGACGCACAGCGTTACCCTCTTCTCTCTGCGAACGCTGACACCGCGTCGTACCGCTGTTGCACGCGCGTCTGCCAACTCGTGCGAAAGCCGGGTACCAAGCACAGACGTGGCGCGAATCGTACGCCGTGCTCGAAACGCCGAGCGAAACCAGGTTTCGTCGGAGCTCGCCGCCGCTTCCTACTTTGGATGGAAATTTCCGCCGGGTCCACCAGGTTCGAGCGTCGAGCCGAGAAACGAAAACGCGGCACGCTCCATACGAACGAATCGGATGTACGCGAGAACGTAAACGAAAGGATCTGCTCTCCCGGGAACGAGCACGGCGACTTTCTTCGGAAATTTACAATTTTGATGCGCAGCGTCGCCTAGCGAAGCGATCACGGTGTCGGTGTTCCAGGCGGGCTTTCTCCGTCTTCCGCTCGTATTCCGCGCTCGCGATCGTTCACGGTCCGTCGACCACGTCCGCGAAACTCCCTCGCCACCGCTGTTCGCTTCTCGCGAACGTCCGCGTGCGCGCCCCTTCTTTTCGCAACGTTCCAAACGTCCCGTGCTGTCGCAAAAATTACCTCGTTGCAAAAAGACACCGAGTTTTATCGCGACCAGCGGCAGAACGAAGGAACCGATCCGCCGCGGTGCCTACGTGCTCTGGACGCCGTTAGCGAGCGCTCGCGCGGGCCTGCGTTGTTGTGAATATAATAGGACGAAGAATCTTATTCGATTTAATTTCGCGATGCTAAAGCAAACCGTGTTTCTTCGTCGAAGAAACGCTCGCGGTGCAGAGCAAACAAATTTTCACCAACTTGGATGTTTTCCTTTTTTCTCCCCGAGGGACCATTCGTCGAGAAGACAGCAAGCAACGGCTGTTCATTTTCGCGAATCCAGCGAGGATAATTACGGATAAAATCTTGAGAAACAGTCGCTAAAAAATGACCGGTCCCAAAGGGGGGAAGGATAGAACGGGAAAACGGATGTACGGGCACGCTAGCGGCCACGGTTTCACATAAATCACCGGAGGTGAAAGAGCGGGAGCAATCGGGCCGAATATCGTATTTAGCTCTATCCGGCAAAGATTTATTTACGAAGTCGAGCTAACCACCGACGATACGTTTCCTTAAATCGCAGTGCCGCGTGGATACAAGCCTCCCGTTCCACGATCTGCCACTCCGTGTTCGCGCAGAAAGCGTAGAAAGCGTAGAAAGCGAAGTTTGAAAAATTCGCGCATCTTTGGCGAACGGCGAAACGAACGTGCGGTCGCGGAAAAGAAAACTATTAAAGGAACGAACGAGTAGGTGGATGGGCGAGCAGAAGAACGGGTAGAGAGAGAGAGAGAGAGAACAGAACGAACGAATAAATTAACGTTTCGAAGACAACGGGACGAAGACAATGGAACGAAGAGAGTCATCGGGATGTTTGAAACGCTGCGAGGATCTCTGAACTATTTCGCTTCTAACGAGTGAAAGGAAAGGAGAAGAAGCTTGCGCGCTAACTAGACGAGAGAAACGATTGCAACTTTCACGCTAAATAGGAAACGATTTTGCCTAGAATCGCAAACGAACACCGTTTCGATCCTTTAACGGGGGTTGTATCGATCGCGCGACCCGACACCTGCGACTTCAATGGCGAGAAACGAGAAGAGTTGGAGCAACTGCTCCACGAAATTTTTGTAATTCTCGTTTCCAGCGTCTAAATACGCGCGACGGTGCACAACGAAGCGTGCAGGAAGAAAGCCGACAGACGGAATCGCGTCCCCCTTCCGTTTCGGAATACAGCGGTGGCGGTAGAAACGTAACGGCGAGGCAGAAACTGTCGACGAAAGCGCGAAAGATCGCGTCTGATTTTTTCGACGAGCGACGCCTCTCTCTCTCTCTCTCTTTCTTTCTCTTCGCTTGGATTTTACGATGCGCCCGCGCCCTCTTCTCTCTGTCTGTCGAGAGAAGCGGGGGCAGAGAGACCGCGCTAAGTCACCTGTAATTTCCGGCCGAGAAATAGCGGGTGGCGCCGCCCATCTTCCGCGAACGGCTTCTTAAGTCTTCTTGACCGTGGCGAGATTTTTCGGACCGCTGGTTGCTTATTTACGATGACGATCGAACTCGTTAACGCACCGAGCACACCGTACACGCCACTAGAATTCCAAATGGCCGCTCTCCGCGGAGCAAGTTAAGCTTTATCGAGCCCGATTGAACTTTGTAGTCGCTCGTGCTCGTCTTTCGTAGCCTGTCTCTCGCGGTGGGTAAATACCGCCCTTACGATCTCTTTCCTTCTCCCGTGTACGCGGCTACGCGATAAATTTGATATTTCGTAGTAGAGCAGCGCCGATCGCGAATAGTAGCGAAGCTTTATCGCTTGCGAATGAACATCGTCGAATATTTCGGCGTAATACGGTGGCAAGATTTTTCGGCTAATATTCGACGGAAGAAGGAGATGAGACGGATCTAGCACTTGCCAGCTTATTCGACCAATTCGAATCGTATCCGACAAAGGAGATGACCATCGCAATCGACTCCCCGAAAGATACGCAGATGGGAGAAGGCCGAACCCAGTTCTTTACGTTTTTTCGTCTTTAAACGAAAGTTGTCTGAAAGTGATTAGGTTTCTCGTCGTTTAAAGATTCGAGGCCCCTCGCTAGAAAAACGAATTGAACGCGAATGACACCGTTCGAAAGATTCGTCTTTACGAGGCAAGAAACGCCTGGCGTCGGTTTACAAGGATATCGAACTGCGTCAATTATCGTCGGTGTGTCCAGAGGAGCGAAGGTATTTACCGGGCTAGTTGGAGATTCCTCGGTATATGTATTATTGAGCGATCTACGGGTTGATCTGGGACCCAAGGCGATATTGTCGGCATGATTAGGAACGTCAAGGTGCGTTCGTATGTGCCGTCGATGGAGGTGATCGTGGCCGTGATGTAACGTTTCGAGGTTGTCGATAACGTGTTGAGTGTTCCGATTGGGATCTAACGTTTCCGTTGGTTAAGTTTTAGCGAATCAGCGAGTTTTTCGGTGATAAAGTTCATGCTAGAGCCGGTGTCTAGCAGAGCTCTACAACGGAATGGTTGAACTTTATTGTTCAATACGTTGACCTGCGCTGTGACTAACAAATCGTGCTGCAGTGGTTCAGAAGGAAGCGAGGTCAATGAGTCCGTTTTCTGTGGTTCGGACCCTAACAAGGTCGTTTGATGACGTCGTTGTTTTCCTTGTCGTCTAGGACTGGACGATATATTTGATCCCGATGCCGTCGTTCGCGATAACCGAGATTCACGTTTCGGTGATGTTCGCGGAGACGATCGGGGAGACGTGGATGCGCGTCTCGAACGATGTGACGATCGCGGGGTCGGTGAACTAGGCGAAGATCGACCGTTGGGTGATCGATCGCTCGATGATCGGCTTACACGTGGTCGTGATTTGCTATGACCATGGTCTTGATGTAGGTATGTATGGTGTCGCTGCCTGCAGATGCGACATGAACCGGCGGAGCAATGAGTAATAGCGTGTCCCTTACCTAAACAATTGGTACATAGAGACGCCCTCTTGGCGATTTCAAGGCGTTTTTTAGGCGACTTCGCTTTGAAGACGTCACAATTCCATAATTCGTGTTGTCCTTGACAATTCGGACACACCAACGTATTATGTGTAGTTGTGAATGCGTAACTTCGCGGTGCGTTCGATCGCTGACGTTTGTGTTGATCGGGCTCTCATTTTATCACGGTTGATGCTGAACTTGTCCTGTCGCCGTTCGTCCGTGTTTTCAGAAAGTCTACCAGATGCGTATATGACGGCATTTTCTCGTCCGGCAATGTGCGCTGCCATTTGCGAATGATGGCTGAGGGTAGCTTCGATGTGAATAATTTTATAAGAGCGACATTTGAGGTAACTGGTTCACCGAGTTTTTCTAACGCTTGGAGGTTTACCTTGACCGTCTCAAGAAAATCATCTATCGCTTCGGGTGTCTCTTTGGTTATTTTCGGATAGTCAAAAATCAAGTCCTAGTGGCGCATGCAGACTTGACTGTGGCAGTCGAATTTTTCCTTCAGAACGTCAATAGCGATCGAATGATTTAACTCGGTGACATCTAACGATTGTATGCTTCGCGCGGCCTTTCCGGTCAAAGAGGATCGTAGGTAGTGGGATTTCTGCACGGGTGTAAGTCGCTCGCTTCGATCGATAGTGGATAAGAAGGAGTCGTAAAATGAATGCCAATTTTCGATGGTACCGTCGAAAGTAGGCAGGTGAATTTCAGGGCAGTTTAATTGATGTCGGCTCGGCGACATTAGATGACTCGCAGCCTTGTGATTTCGACGACGATGCTGGTGTATCATCCATGAGAGTGTGTATTCGTATTACCAGATTGTAATATGTGTCGGTTACTTGGGAAACGCGCGCGTCGTCTATCTCCCCTAAATCTTCTAATTCTCTTGTAACAATCGATATTGTTTCCACGTGTCGTCGAGTAGTGTCGTATAGGCCGTTAAATGGGCCTTATTCGGTTGTCTAGATTTTTCGTATTCATCGAGTCGTTTCGATAGAAAGGTAAATCGACCGATTTGAAAGCCTCGTCTCCGATGCAAGGAGGTAAGTTTCTCTGTGTTTTCCATTGGTATAGCAGATTGTGAAAAGAATGCAGTGAACGAGCTTACCTTGTGGTTGCGAGTTTAAATGTTACTCGTCACCGTGTGTGTCTCGTTTAATGTGTAAGACGTGTTCTTACTGAAGTCGACCCTCTAGTTGTTGGCGTGAGGCTGCGTGGTTGCGTTCTTGCGTTTTCAAGAGGGTTATGCCTCTTCAAAACTGATGGTCCCTGGCGCTACTGACTTCACTGGAGTGGTAACGCTTCTGCTGCCGTTTCTATTGGATTCACGTGGCACTGTATGGTAGTGGATGTCACTGGCGTGCACTTTTCACTTGCCACCGTATCCGGCTCGAAGGACCAAATGTTACGACCGTTCGCGGAGAGACGCGGTCGTTAGGAAAACGCTTCAGCGAGAGGCGTAAATATTCGCTACGATTATGTTAATCAACGCCGCGAAATAGTCGTTCCCCCGTTTCGGTTAAGATAACAGAGGTCGTTTAATGAATGTAACACTGTATTAACAGGTTTACATAGAATAATATATTTTACAATAATATGATGATTATATTACAGAAATTTGACTCGACTTTGCGGACTCTCTAGATAAATTCGTTTGCTCGTCAGATTTGTCGAAGTGTCACGTTTGACTCGGCAGAAGGAACTGATCGCCCTTCGATTATTCCTTTGTCTCATTTGGAAGACGACCCCCACTATGCTCGGGTCACCGCTCGCGCCTATGATCACGTATACCTCTTCTTGTGTGAAAATCGTAACGGTCAAAAATCGACGTTTCTAGAGCTCGCTGCTTGGCGACAACTATGCTCTCGTCGATACATTGTATATGATCCGGCGGGCAGATAAGATGGTCCGCCTGCGACGTTGTAGGACCGCGAGCGACGGTTAGAAAATACAGCCTGTGGTGAGACTCGTGGCGTAACATCCTGCATATAAAATTGTTACCTTTATCCAATGCATACCACCTCTCTCCTCCTCTTTAAAAATATGACCTTTATGAACTTAATGTCTCCCAAAAACGTATTTAGCAGAAAGGATTCGACATCTATAACGATCCAATTAGAAACCTTTTCTAGAGACCATTAGAAACGCGTTCTCTATCCAATCCTGGCTGAAACATAATTACTCGCACCCCCAGTAACCCACCTCTAAGTCATTCCAATCAACGTACCATGCAAACACGAATCCAACGCGTTCCAGGAATACAAACAACTGCCTGTAGCTGTTTAGCTGTACGCGACGAGTATAATTATTTCGGGTACTCCTCCAGTACAAAACAGACACCCAAACGACATTATTTCAACACAAAAATATTTAAAACAATAGTTATAAAAGCATGATACTTAATACCGCGCTTGACATCAGGTATAATAAAAATAAATTTCTTCAAAAAAATTTCAAGTTAAATCTTAAGCTTTTGTAATTATATCAAACTTGTTCAATTGACAATGAGCAATTTCCATCGTGTTTTGACAACTGACTCATCGTTGATGTATTTCCTCGGAATTGAAAAAGGAATGTGCATAATTTTGTCCTCCGTCAACACTCAAAATATTATCTGCATGCTATACTCAGGGATTCAATTTTATATTACGTTGCCTCATGTTCCATCACTGCTTTCCTACTATCAGTCACTTGAACGGTAATATAAACCAGTCTTCTATTTCCTATACTATTCTGCATACCATTTATCAGGAACAATACATTTTATTTGTTAATCTAATTAGATGCGAAGTTCCTCGTTTGTCCTAATATCAATCAATGAACAAGTGAATTGAAATCTGTGAAAATAATGTAAAATCGGAAAATAAGGATAGAAATCTTTTCCCGATTACTTACAATTTATTAATATTAAATTGAATATACAAATATAAATTGGACAGGAAACGATATTTATTTAACGGAAACTAAATGCAATACTCGCATCTATATCAAATAACTTTACAGTTATTTTACCACTCTCGTCACAACGAATCTAACACACACACACACTCTCTCTCTCTCTCTCTAACAACTCTATCAATTCTCACGACTCTACTCTTCGACGACTCGATACCTCTAACGACTCTACCCTTCGACGACTCAATTAGCTCTGATTCTCGCAACACGCACACTTTTCGATTCGCCTTGCGTAGCGAAACCGTCCTTCTTCTAACGTTGTCTATTGTTTCCCTCATACCTATGTAAGAATTACCAACTACGTGCCTTTAGTCACGTAGGCACTCTTAAATGTAAACGAAGCACAGAAACACGACGTACACGGTTTATCTATTTTCAACTGATTTCTAATTCGAATTACTTTACGATATTACAATAAGTATCTAGTAATACGACTTCCGAACCGACGTAATTATTGCAATGATTGTTAAATTTCAAAACAATTTCCTATCCATGTTAAACATATTACGTATATGTGCATGTCTAGTATTTCGATTAGTTGCTCTACTTGCGGTAGTTCGCCATTCTGGATCATCTAGACTCAACAAAGATGCATTCAATTTACTCCATACCTTAAAAAGCTCTGTAGCGGCACAAGAGTTAGAATTTGCTTCAAACCAAGTTGTTGTTTTGCTTCGGAATATTTAGAGGTATTGTAAGGAATTATGAACTCCGGCAAAATAATGGCGCCGCTACATGTAACCGTAAAACAAGACGAATTTGTATCTTTTGACCTTCTTCTGACGATTATGAATAAACGAACGTGAGCGCAAACGATTCAGTATAAACTGTGACTAAACGTCTGTATAAATATCGTTTCGCGACAAGATCTGTTTTAAATACACTAACGAGTACACATTTTGGTAGTCTCATTATTCGATCCCCTACAGCTCTTATTAAGGAAGATAGAGGCCTGTGACAGTATTCAGCTTGGTAAACTTTGAACAGAGCATATTGATAAGCCAGAGTAACTAACATACAACCTTTTTTTTCTTTTTTCTTTTTTACGTGGAGAAATCCTCATGGACACTCCGCTGTTGCAGTAATTGCGTAACAGCAGAGTAGTGTCGGACTCTTACCGACTAAAACTCCACGATGACCGCCCGACGCGTATGACAGAGGTGCTCCAGGATTCTCTAATGAATTAACTTCAGTTGCACCCCCTTCACTCGTTCTCTAGTTCTAGCCAGTCCTAATATTTCCTGACTATTGAATTGGCGTTAGGAGGGGCCATTACCCCTAGCGCTGTCTCTCCTTATTGATATTCACCGGATCTTGTCTTGTGTGCTTCGACAACTCGCATACAACCTGGTGGTACAAGCTATGAAAAAACTTCCCCGGACATGAGAAAACACATTTGCCCAGATAACGTGCGAAAGGTATTAGAGCCCACCAAATAAGATTTGCTACAATTTGCTGTAGTACGTCACAATAAGCCTATGAGTTTCGCGCGTCAGACGATTTTCGAATTAGTTGATGCTTGGATGTTCAAGATACGGAAGCGCGGAGAGATGATACGTTTATGTACAACTTGATCATGGTGCAACCCATTCGTCAGCCAGAAAACTTCATGCACGATTTTCTAAAAAGAAACACATTTCCCCCCTTCCTTATGCCGTACCAATCCTCTCTCGTCGCTCCTTATCTCATACACAGACAGGCCAAATAATGTTGCCGATGACCGCCAACAGCCTGGGTTCATGTACGGGTCTCTTGCCTGCGACAGAAATTTGTTATGTGTAGTATGCGGGGCAGAAAAGCACTTTTGCCATTAATATGAACTAGAAGATTGCAGAAAAATTGTAAACATTTTCCAAATTTTATTAATTTCATTTCATTTCTTAAAGTCTACAAAACTGTTAATCAACATTAAGCAAATATACAAAATCTTGACGTACAGAATAATGGAGCGAATATTAGAAACGATACTACTAAATCTACAAGCTAAAATGTACTATACAAATTTTCTTTAAACTATAAGACATGCAAAGTATATATTTCTGAAAATAAAAAATATCGGATCAAACACTCTTCGAACATACTTCGAACGCTCATTATTACGTATATTACCAAACCAATGCATACAATATAATATATAAACTAAGCCAACGAAAGGCGCAGAGACTGGAGAACATGGGGTCCCCGAGCGTGCAGTACGCTTCAGCATCGTTGCGAACACCAACTCCCTCCGCTTGTCCCAATGCCATCTCGAACGGTGAGACTGCAAACAGAAAATATCCATATATACATCAAGATAGTAATGCAATTTCTATTCTTGCAGCACCGACGTAATACACGGTGCTCCGTAATCGCTCGAGATTCCATATAGTTGTTGAAATCTCTACGCATTAGGTAGATAAAACGTTGCGAGAAATCCTCTTGTCACAGTTAGGTCTTCCAAACCTGATCGCTTGCATTTTCCCGCTACTTCAGCGTTGTAACGTTACTTTTATTTCTGCCAACTTAGGCACGACATCGTCTAAACTGCCCAATTCAGGACACGATGGCTCCTCCCGGGGATTCTGTTGAGACGATCCCGAATTTTCCGTGTCCTCACCATTGTAGAGCTCATAATTTGTATAATATACCTTCTTCTTCAAGCATTGTTTTTTATATTTCTGCCATTTTGAAGCTGCTGATAATCGCCGGATGCGTAAATCATTTTTAGCTTTGGAAAGAGCGCACGTCAGCATTGCTTCAATCCGTAAATCGCGTCTGCGCTTTCGGCGACACTCTGATCTTTTGCGGCGAACTTCGTCAATCCAAGTTAGTAACCGTTCAGTTTCTGGCTTGTCGGCGTTAGTTTTCGAAAGTCCCTTCTTTGTCCTCGCCATGCTTTCTCAATTATTTCACCTAATTATTGAGTAAGTAAAAAGTATACCAACCTGTATCCGGCTCCTGTTTGTTGTAGAACAATACAGAAGAGATTCACACAACTGCACACAAAGGATTTGAAACCACCGAGCAAAACACCCTCCTCACAGCACAGTCGTAAGATGACTAAGGGAAGTCTACGCTGCGCGTCTGAAGTCCGCTGTCTATACCCCCTCCTCTGTCTTTATGACGTAGTCTTACGCGCGAAAATGGAAACTAGTTCCGTGTAAAATCTTACGTTGGCCTTACATTCTCAGAAATTTTGAAAAATTCTTTAATCCAATTAATTTTTAAATATATGTGCGACAATTTTAATGCTAAATTTTATATATTTTGTACATTATATTAAAATTCTTCATTTACAGGAAATAATCAATAGCGTATTGTTGAGGTTGTTCGGTGTGTAAACAGAGAAAACACGTGGATAAATTGTAAGGTAGAAAATATATTTAAATAGAAGTGTAATAAGTAAAAATACAATTTGAGCTGGTCCAGATCCGCAAGCTAACTGTGTTACCTAATAACTGAAAAACCCCGAAGCCAACGTCGCCTGTTTACTGTTTATGGCCTGACTTCGTCGCAGTCTTTTGTCTACACGCTGTCGATGGCTTCAGTGCTTGAGAAAATTAAAAAAGACCAGATGTAGAGTTTTCTTAGAAGTGGTAACCACTTCAACACTATATAACGTAATCCGTTATAACGTTATACTATATAACGTAATACGTTATTACGTTTTCTGTGTAACGTAATACGTTCTAAAATTATACTATATAGCGTAATAAGTGATAACGTTACACTATATAACGTAATACGTTATAACTTAATTCTAAGTAATGTCATAAGTTATAAAGTTATACTGTATAACGTAATGCGGTGTAACGTTATACCATATAACGTAATACGTTATAACGTTATACTCTTTAACGTAGTACGTTATTACGTTATTCTTTATAACGTAATATGTTATTACGTTGTTCTTTTAACGTAATACGTTATAACGTTATACTCTTTAACGTAGTACGTTATTACGTTATTCTTTATAACGTAATACGTTATTATATTGTTCTTTATAACGTAATACGTTATAAAATTATACTATATAGCGTAATAAGTTATAACGTTATACTATATAACGTAATACGTTATTACGATACTCTTTATAACGTAATACGTTATAACGTTATTCTGCAGAACGTCATGCGTTATAACGTTTCCCTATATAATGTAATACGGTATAACGTTATACCTATATAACGTAATACGTTATAAAATTATACTATATAACGTAATACTTTATAACGTAATACGTTATAAAGTTATTCTGCGGAACGTCATGCGTTATAACGTGACTCTATATAATGTAATACGGTATAACGTTATACCTATATAACGTAATACGTTATAAAATTATACTATAAAACGTAATACGTAATACGTTATAATTTAATTCTAAGTAATGTCATAAGTTATAACGTTATACTGTATTACGTAATACGGTGTAATGTTATACTCTATAATGTAATACGTTATTACGTTATTCTATCCAACGTAATACGTTATAAAATTATACAATATAACGTAATACGTTATAACGTTATACTATATAACGTAATACGTTATAAAATTATACTATATAGCGTAATAAGTTATAACGTTATACTATATAACGTAATACTTTATAACGTAATACGTTATAAAGTTATTCTGCGGAACGTCATGCGTTCTAACGTGACTCTATATAATGTAATACGTTATAACGTTATACTATATAACGTAATACGTTATAAAATTATACTATATAACGCAATACGTTATAACGTTATACTATATTCCGCAACACGTTATTACGTTATTCTTTATAACGTGATACGTTATAAAGTTATACTGAATAACGTAATAAGTTATAACGTTATACTATATAACGGAATACGTTATTACGTTATTCTTTATAACGGAATACGTTATTACGTTATTCTTTATAACGTAATACGTTATAAAGTTATACTATAAAACGTAATACGTTATAACGTTATACCATATAGCGTTATACTATATAACGTAATACGTTGTAATTTCGACCAATCGCGGGGAGACGTAACCGCGAGGATAGACGTCAACGGGGGTCGTAAATCCCCGTTACGATTATAACAATCGACACCATGAATTGATCGATCCCCTGATTTCCGTTGAGATAATAAGGGGTGATTGAATTTGTATAACACTGGGATTCACAGTATTATAAAGTATATATTTCCAACACTTAGTTACACTGACGTAGAGAAATAAATAGTTAACAACTTGTCGCACGAAGATGCGATAGACATGTACGCTAGAGCAGGGCTCTTATAATGGAAATTAATGTGTCAATGGACTTAGCACCGTGATATGTTTAGGAGAGAAGATGTATGTTCGACAACACCGAGAACCGACAAAAGATGTGCGTGAAGTATGCAACTCTCGCGCTATGTGTAGACTGCTGCGTTAGGCGTTAGTTGGTAGACTGTCTGTCGCTCTTTTTTTTAATACGGAAGGAAAGTTCGGTGTGGGTGTGCCCCTGTGCCTAAAGAACGCGCATTCGTTGATCCCACTTTCGTTAGGAAAAGTGAGGGTAACGATCCGCGGTGTCGATTGGTCATGACCTGCATTACTGCTCGAAGGGATGAGTAGGGAATCTCCTACCATCGTGGTGCGTAGATGACTGTGTGCGTGAGAAAAACCTAGCTTGTTTTATTACAGGGCTATTCGGATTTTCGTAATGGGTGCATACCCGCTTTCTCCGTGTTTTAAAGGCGACTAATAAACCCAAGGACACCTCTAAAACCGACTGTGTTTCGAGCATATTTTTAAGCTTTAGAAATTCTTCAAGACAACGGATTGAATACATATAGCGAAACAATGCAGGGAAGTGAAAGTTATGGTGGGTCCTTAGGTTTATTGAGGGTCGAAGTGACGTTACGCAGGACAGCAACCGCTGTCCGGTCGCGCGGGCTGGCGTGCGGATGTTTTAGGCGGCGTAACATACGTTATTACGTTATTCTTTATAACGTAATACGTTATAAAGTTATACTGAATAACGTAATAAGTTATAACGTTATACTATATAACGTAATACGTTGTTACGTTATTCTATCTAACATAATACGATATAAAGTTATACTATAAAACGTAATACATTATAACGTTATACCATATAGCGTTATACTATATAACGTAATACGTTATAACGTTATACCATATAACGTAATACGTTATAACTTAATTCTATGTAATGTCATACGTTATAACGTTATACTGTATAACGTGATACGATGTAACGTTATACTGTATAACGTAATACGTCATACTTTATTACGTTATTCTTCATAACGCAATACGTTATAAAGTTATACTGAATAACGTAATAAGTTATAACGTTATTCTGTGGTACGTCGTGCGTTATAACGTTACTCTATATAATGTAATACGGTATAACATAATACTGTATAACGTAATACGTTAGAACGTTATTCTCTAAGCCGTAATACTTCATAACTTTAAACCATATGTCGTAATACGTTACAACGTTATTCTGTGGAACGTCATGCGTTACAACGTTCCTCTATATAATGTAATACGGTATAACGTTATACCTATATAACGTAATACGTTATGAAATTATACTATAAAACGTAATACGTTATAAGGTTATACAATATAACGTAATACGTTATAACTTAATTCTATGTAATGTCATACGTTATAACGTTATACTGTATAACGTAATACGGTGTAACGTTATTCTACCTAACATAATACGATATGAAGTTGTATTATAAAACGTAATAAGTTATAACGTTATAACATATAGCGTTATACTACAGAACGTAATACGTTATAGCGTTATACTATATAACGTAATGCGTTATTACGTTGTTCTGTATAACGTAATACGTTATAAAATTATACTATATGGCGTAGTAAATTATAACGATATACTCTATAACGTAGTACGTTATAATGTTACACTGCCTAACGTAATACGTTATAAAGTTATACTGAATAACGTAATCAGTTATAACGTTATTCTGCGGACGTCATGCGTTATAACGTTACTCTATATAATGTAATACGGTATAACATTGTACTATATAACGTAATACGTTATAAAATTGTACTATATAACGTAATACGTTATAACGTTATACTATATAACGGAATACTTTATTACGTTATTCTTCATAACGCAATACGTTATAAAGTTATAGTGAATAACGTAATAAGTTATAACGTTATTCTGCGGCACGTCATGCGTTATAACGTTGCTCTATATAATGTAATACGGTATAACATTGTACTATATAACGTAATACGTTATAAAATTATACTATATAACGTAATACGTTATTACGTTGTTCTGTATAACGTAATACGTTATAAAATTCTACTATATAACGTAATACGTTATAACGTTATACTACATAACGTAATGCGTTATTACGCTGTTCTGTGTAACATAATACGTTATTGAACTATACTATATAGCGTAATAAGTTATAGCGATATACTCTATAACGTAGTAGGTTATAATGTTACACTGCCTAACGTAATACGTCATAACGTTATAATATAAAACGTAATACGTTATAACGTTATACCATATAGCATTATACTATATAACGTAATACGTTCTAACATTATACTATATAACGTAATACGTCATAACGTTATACTATATAACGTAATACTTTATTACGTTATTCTTCATAACGCAATACGTTATAAAGTTATAGTGAATAACGTAATAAGTTATAACGTTATTCTGCGGCACGTCGTGCGTTATAACGTTACTCTATATAATGTAATACGGTATAACATTATAGTATATAACGTAATACGTTAAAACGTTATTCTCTAAGACGTAATACTTCATAACTTTAAACCATATGTCGTAATACGTTACAACGTTATTCTGTGGAACGTCATGCGTTATAACGTTCCTCTATATAATGTAAAACGGTATAACGTTATACCTTTATAACGTAATACGTCATAAAATTATACTATAAAACGTAATACGTTATAACGTTATACTATATAACGTAATACGTTATAACTTAATTCTATGTAATGTCATACGTTATAACGTTATACTGTATAACGTAATACGTTATAACGTTATACCATATAACGTTATACCATATTATAACGTTATACTATATAACATAATACGTTATTACGTTATTCTATATAACGTTATACGTTATAACCTTATTCTGCGGAACGTCATGCGTTATAACGTTACTCTATATAATGTAATTCGGTATAACGTTATACCATATAACGTAATACGTTATAACGTTATACCATATAACGTAATACGTTATAACGTTATACTATATAACATAATACGTTATTACGTTATTCTATATAACGTAATACGTTATAACGTTATTCTGGGGAACGTCATGCGTTATAACGTTACTCTGTATAATGTAATACGGTATAACGTTATACTATATAACGTGATATGATATAACGTTATACTATATAACATAATACGTTATTACGTTGTTCTGTATAACGTAATACGTTGTAAAATTCTACTATAAAGCGTAATACGTTATAACGTTATACTATGTAGCATAATACGTTATTACGTTATTCTATATAACGTTATACGTTATAACGTTATTCTGCGGAACGTCATGCGTTATAACGTTATTCTATATAAGGTAAATCGGTTTAACGTAATACTATATAACGTAATACGTTATTACGTTATTCTATCTAACGTAATACGTTATAAAATTATACTTGTCGGAGATAAGGTGACACCGGTGCCTTCCCTCTGAAACCTTGGGAAGATCCATAGAAACATTGTAATTAAAATCTACAGTTGTAACTAAACGATTTGCCGTCATTCTAACCAATTGTATTTGTTTAAGTCTTGTGACAATGAGCTTGGGCTCAATTCGATAATTGGTCGCCGAACGTGGCCGCGGTCCACGGGACCAACTCTCCATTTAACAAAGGCATTGAGTAATCCTATAGCACTCCTTAAAAGAAAGATTCGTAGCGGCACTTGGCAGTAAACATTCCAACGGTTTCTGTCCCGTAGCTTGCCACACGCAGATCCTATTCTCGGGCAGGATGTTTACCAGATGTTGACGCGTCTCCACAGTACGTGATCGACTAGCACGAGGGCCGTCATAAACACTAATATCTAGTTACCTAAAATTCTTCAACAGATACACAGTCTTTGTCCCAGTTACGGGAAGACAGGAGAGACCTATTTTCCACGAACGACGTCTCCCACTAGCATCCCTCCCTCAAGGGCGGCTAGCATCCTTTACTAACTACCGATATGGAGATTGGCCAATTAGCAGCAACGTCAATTTCCCTTACTTTCCGAACGTAGGATATCCCCGACGAATCCGATGAACTCGTGTCCTTAGACACGCCCCATCATAGTTTTCCTCGGAGGTATCACCGGGACGGAAAGTCATTCTCTCTTGCGGTCTCATCGACAAAAAGGATTTACTCCTTACGGTCAGCGAATATTAACACAGAATCCGACTTAGATTTTTGCGTGTGCGTACGACTACCGTCCCGTTGTCCGCGGATTCTTTATTGATCCTAGGATCATTGTCATTAGTCTCTCGAGTATCTAATTACCACGGTTACTTGTCCGGTTCTATGGTAACCGCATTTGCACCAGTCAATGTCTTCTCTATTGCATAACGACAATGTGTAATCCAAATGAAGATTCGTGTCACGCCCCCAACTTTAATTCTAATGTAAACCCGAAATTTAATCGGGTTAAAATTAG
>NW_022883416.1:0-13787 GCF_011952255.1 Bombus vosnesenskii | reverse complement strand
GAAATTCAACAATTCTGGAAAATGAAAAGCCTCCGGTTACGGGACGTGGAGATATTCTTTCTGGCCTTTATACGCTTTCAAGTTATGGCAATAAAAGGGCTAGTGAAAATTGGCGAATAGTGGTACTAGAGATTCTGTTAGCGGCGAGACGCGATCAATGATGTGATAGGTTTTAAAAAGATACGATGCGCGTACTTAAAATTTTCTGGGAGAACATCTGAGGAATAGAATGTTGATAGATTTAGTAGTGGGTAATCTGATTATTGGTTTGCTCAGATTTTTGTACTAATGTTGAGAATTGTCGATCTTTGAAGCCGAAATAATGTTATAGGAACACTAAATTGATACTGTGGATTAACATTAGAGTAGTAATATATTTATTTTATGGAGGATTTCTTATATATTCATCGATACACACTTGCACGCGTCTCACCACTTTCTTCTATACCCGACTGTTAACCGACTGAACAGTTTACATTGATCTGCTGTCGAGACGCCGCCCACACACATACCTCCACACACTGATACCCACATACAAGTATCTCTACTACGCACTTAACCCAGTCCAGCACAGAAAATTATACAAATCTCAACACACCTCCTCAATTTTTTGTGCTGCATATTCATTTCCTTTTATAAGCCAATCAAACTATTCTTAAAAGTAATCTAAAATTTTCAAATTTGTTTCTCCCTATAGCCTTCGTTAAAATATTAGCTACATTATTTTCTGAATCTACTTTTATAATGTCAATCTCTTTATTTTCGTAACTTTCGTGCACAAAATGGAAATGAACTTCAATGTACTTAGAATTTTTTGTCAAGCTACCAACTTTTGATATCGCAATCGCTCCAGAATTATCTTCGTAAATTTTTATTGGCGTCTCGATCATTATTTTGAAATCTTTCAACAATTCTCTTACAAATTTAATTTCGCTCACAGCTTCCGATAAAGCTACATACCCGGCGGTTGTTGATGACTTTGTCACGCCACTTTGCTTTCTTGATTTCCAGTAAATTGCGTTTCCGAAAAATCTTATGATAAATCCCGTAGTGAATTTTCTATCTACTTTATCTCCAGCCCAATCAGCGTCAACAAAACAAGCAATAACTTCAGCATTCAAATTTCTTTTATAAGTTTTTATAATTTTAATTTCCTAGTTAAATATAAATATTTCAAAATTCTCAATGCATATTTATAGTGGGTCTCGTTGTAACTGTTTTGAAATCGACTTAAATAGTTTACACTATCTCTAACGTTTAATCTTGTTCCAGTACTAATATATAATAAAACTCCTATGAGATTTCTATATCTTATATCGTCTGAGGCTGATTGTGCGGGTTCTAAACTTAAGTTTTGTTCCATTGATGTAAATTATACTATTGATGTAAAATTTACTATTTTCTATATTATATTGTTTCGCTAATGACTCTATATAACTACTTCGATCTAATTTCATCTCACACTTCTTATTATCGTATTCAATGTTTATTCCTAAGTAAGGCTTTACTTCACCTAAGTCCTTCATCGCAAATTGGTTTGACAATTTGTTTTTAATCTCATCGATTTTTCTTTTGTTTTTTCCACATGTTAATAAGTCGTCTACGAATAGAATTAAATATATAACATCATCGCTCTCATACTTCATATACAGACAATAATCACTCTTACTTCTTTGAAATCCTAATTTTTCCATATACTCGTGGAAACATTCATACCAAGCTCTTGAACTTTCATGCAATCCATATAACGTTTTTGTTAATTTACATACTTTCCCGCTTTTATTGTCGTGACCTATAGGTTGTTTTACAAATACTTCCGATTTTATAGTTTCGTTTAGGAATACCGTTTCTACATCCATTTGCATAATCGTCAAACCATATTGACAACAATAAGATAGTAATAACTTCAACGTTTGCATTTTTGCCATTGGAGAGTATAAATCTTCCAGTACTTCATTTTGTTGGAAGCCTCGAACGACTAATCGTGCTTTCTTACGATTATCAGATTTATTCTTATATACCCATTTCAAGTCTAATACTTTCTTGTCTTTTGGTTTCTCTACTAGTTGCCAGGTCTTATTTTCGATTAAACTATTCATTTCTCGATCCATTGCTTCTTTCCATGAACCGCTGTCATCTCCACTTAAAGCTTCTTCATAGGTTTGAGGACTGTCTGCGCTAACTACATTCACATAAATGAAATATGAGCTCGTTTGGCCATATCTTTGAGGTTTCTTTCTCCCCTGTCCTGACCTTCTCAAATTATTTTCTATGTCCTCAAGTTTTCTTTCTGATTTGTTACTTAACTTTCTCTCCGCTTTTATTGCAACCTGCTCGACCTTTTCGTCATTTATTTCATTTTCATGAATTTCGTTTGAATCCGAATGTTCGTCAAAATCCTTTTCTGTTTCATTGTCTGATTCATCTTCTCCTTGAAATCCGTCTAAATTGTCATCTTCATCTATAAATTCTACGTGCCTTGCAATTATAATTTTATTATTAACTAGGATCCTATATCCAATGTTTTCATAACCTACAAGTATCCCAGTGTCTGCTATTTTGTCCCATTTCGAATTTATTTTAATTTCAGGTATTCTTACGAAAACTACTTCCGTACAATCTTAAATTATTTATATTCGGTTTCCTTTTAAAAAAATATTTCAAATGGTGTTTTATTTTCATATGTGTTCGTAATGGTCCTATTTTTTAAGTACGCCGCGGCTCTAACTATTTCCGGCCAATATTTACTATTCAGCTTTGAATCATGTAATAAGCATCTAGCGGAATTCATAATTGTTCTATTGTAGCGCTCAGCTGTTCCATTTAATTCGTGAACATAAGGTGGGCATGGTTCCACGACAATTTCCTTTGCCCTAGTTAGATTGTACATGTTTTTGTTCATATATTCTTTTCCATTATCGCATCTTAATCTCTTTATCTTCTTACCAGTAAGATTTTCCATTTTGTTGGTATAATCAAGGAAACAAATGTAAACTTCATCTTTTGATTTCACAGTATAAATCAATGCGCACTTACTGTAATCGTCTATAATGTTAAGAAATATCTAGATCCATCAAACCCGGTATTTTTATGAGGTCCATTTAAATCGGTATGTACTAATTCTAAAATCTCGCGTGCTCTACTACGGTTATTTTGGAACGGTAAATTGCGCATTTTATTTTGGATACGTGTGCCACATTTTAATTGTACTTACTCAAAATTTTCTGGCATTCCCTCAACTAATTTTTTTTTACACATTGTATCTAAATAATTAAAGTTTATATGCCCTAAGATCCTGTGGAAGTTTTCCTTATTTGTCATTTTTCCCACATTTTTAGCGTGCGATTCTTGCCTTTCAATGTAACTACTTATTTTATATAAACCATGATCTTTGAATGCGATCATGCCCATGAAAGAGATAGCCCATGTGAGCTATCTTCAATTACTCAATGACGCATGTAACGTTTTTCGTCTGTAACGTATAGTATCAAAACATCATGAGCTCAGGATATGCGGTTTGTTGAAAATAATTAAAAATATTATGAGATTTAGTGTGTAACAAAAAAAAATGAGTACATCCCCCTTTATTTTCTATTACTTCTATTGTACGATTTGCTATCGATTTATGTAGTTTCTGAATATAATTTTGACTCATTGTATCCCATTCGCGTACAATTGCATTTTTTAATTCTTGTACGTGTTGACACTGCTTTCCATTCGCGTATACGCCGTGAACAAGTTCTGCCCAGCAATTTTTAATAACATTAAGGCCCGGGGAGCGTGCTAGCCACGGCAAAACAGATATATATTTGCATTAAAGTATGATTGGATCAATCCTGATGTGTGTACAGGTGCATTATCTTGTTGAAAGATGTAATCAGGTCCAGAAACGCGTTCTGCATGATTATTTATTTGTTCGTTGAATAAATTTATGTACCGGACACTATTCATTCTCCCATCGATGAACTTGATACATGTCTTGCCGAAATAACTGATGCCGGCCCAAACCATCACGCTGCCCCCTCCTATTTGTCTTCGAATTGCCGACATTGTCTCTTTTCTTATGTCATGAAAATAATCCCATCAGGATCATCCAAGTTGATTATTTTTCGTCTGAAAATAGTACTGGTACTTGCTACACGCAAAATTGCTCGCTTATCACGATCGGATAACGATGACGACCGACCAGCGCTTTTCTTTTTGTCATAATCTGCAACATTTTTTAAGAAATCGTGTATTTTACAACTTCTTCTTATTACTTTCGATATTTTTGCTACTAATAATTGTTGCTGTTTTAGTTCAAGAATTTGCTTTTTTCAGACCTGTTTAATTTGTTCCGCATCCCATACATAAAAATTTATATAATATTGTAGCGACACACGAGCTGAGGGACAAATCGAGCCACGTGTGATCTTGCCTCGGAGTATCAACAACGTTAGGACATACCGTAATAATAATAAGTAAACTTCGGGCAAAAACAATGTCGCCGCTTCATGCAACCGTCTAACAAAGGCGAATGGAAATTTACCGGTATCCCCTCGACCAGCATAAATAAACCAACGCGATCGTAAGGTGACCAATTTTCATCAGTCTAAAATAAATTCAAAATTTTATAATTATATATTTATATTAATATATAAAAAATTTAATTAAAATAATATTAAATATTTTTAAAATATTTATAAATTAAATTTATTAACATTATTCTAATTAAATTACTAATCATTAAATTATTTCATTTATATTATATATTTATATATATATAAATAAATAAATTTTTACTAAAACATTAAAATTTAAAATATAGAAACTTATAAAATATATTAAAATTTAAAAAATTTATAAAATTTATCAAATAAAAAAAATTATTAATAATCTTCAAATAAATTTATATAAATTTTATATGTAATTAAATAAAATAATTGTAATATATATGTTGAGTCAATGTCCGAATCTGGGCCCGAGTCGTCCTCGTGGCGGGGGCTTGGGACAGGTAAGGATTCTTCACTGAAGCTATCCATTTTCTTACACTGAAGTTACTTTTATTGACACACGCAAAAATGTTACAGAGTTGACACAAACTCACAATGATCACACACTCGCGACGCTAGTGACAATGGCCTTAGGTTCGATAACGAATCCGCGGACAACGGGATGGTAGTCGTACGCACTCGCAAAATCTAAGTCGGATTCTTTGTTAATATTCACTGACCGTAAGGCGTTAATCTTTTTGTCGATAAAATCGCAAGAGAGAATGACTTTCCGTCCCGGTGATACCTCAGAGGAAAACTATGATGGGGCGTGTCTAAGGACACGAGATCATCGGATTCGTCGGGGATATCCTACGTTCGGAAAGTAAGGGAAATTGACGTTGCTGCTAATTGGCCAATCTCCATATCGGTAGTTAGAAAAGGATGCTAGCCGCCCTCGAGGGAAGGTTGCTAGTGGGAGACGTCGTTCGTGGAAAAATAGGTCTCTCCTGTCTTCCTGTAACTAGGACAAAGATTGTTTATCTGTTTAAGGATTTCAGGTACCTAGATATTAGTGTTTATAACGGTCCTCGGGCTAGCCGATCACGTACTGCGGAGACGCGTCGGCATCTGGTAAACATCCTGCCCGGAGAATAGGATCTACGTGCGGCGAGCTACGGGATAGAAACCGTTGGAATGTTTACTGCCACGTGCCGCTACAAATCTTTCTTTTAAGGAGAGCTATAGGGTTACTTAATGCCTTTGTCAGATGGAGAGTTCGTCCCGTTGACCGCGGCCACGTTCGGCGACTAATTGTCGCCTTGAGCCCAAGCTCATTGTCACAAGACTTAAACAAATACAATTGGTTAGAATGACGGCAAATCGTTTAGTTACAACTGTAGATTTTAATTACAATGTTTCTATGGATCTTCCCGAGGTTCAGAGGGAAGGCACCGGTGTCACCTTATCTCCGACAAGTATAATTTTATAACGTATTACGTTAGATAGAATAACGTAATAACGTATTACGTTATATAGTATAACGTTATACCGATTTACCTTATATAGAATAACGTTATAACGCATGACGTTCCGCAGAATAACGTTATAACGTATTACGTTCTATAGGATAACGTAATAACGTAATAACGTATTATGTTATATAGTATAACGTTATAACGTATTACGTTATATGGTATAACGTTATGACGTATTACGTTATATGGTATAACGTTATGACGTATTCCGTTTTATAGTATAACGTTATAACGTATTACGTTTTATAGAATAACGTTATAATGTATTACGTTATATGGTATAACGTTATACCGTATTACGTTATATAGTATAACGTTATATCATATTACATTATATAGAGTAACGGAATAACGAATGACGTTCGACAGAATAACGTTATAACGTATGACGTTTTATAGAAAAACGTTATAACGTATTACGTTTTATAGTATAGAGTTATAACGTATTACGTTATACAGTATAACGTAATAACGTATTACGTTTTATAGTATAACGTAATGACATATTACATTATATAGTGTAACGTTATAACGTATGACGTTATATGATATAACGTTATGACGTATTCCGTTTTATAGAATAACGTTATAACGTATTACGTTTTATAGTATAAAGTTATAACGTATTACATTATATAGTATAACGTTATAACGAGTTACGATATATTGTGTAACGTTATAACGTATGACGTTATATAGTATAATGTTATATCGTATCACGTTATATAGTGTAACGTTATAACGTATGACGTTACATAGAATAACGTTATAACGTATTGCATTTCATAGAATAACGTTATAACGTATTACGTTATATGGTATAACGTTATAACGTATTACGTTATATAGTATAATGTTATAATGTATTACTTTATATAGTATAATTTTATAACGTATGACGTTACATAGAATAACGTTATAACGTATTACGTTATATGGTATAACGTTATAACGTATTACTTAATATGGTATATCGTTATAACGTATTACGTTATAGAGCATAACATTATAACGTATTGCATTTTATAGAATAACGTTTAAACGAATTACGACATATGGTATAACGTTATAACATATTCAGTTTGATAGTGTAATGTTATAACGTATTACGTTATATAGTATAACGTTATACCGTTTTACGTTATATAGTACAACGTTATAATGTATTACTTTATATAGTATAACTTTATAACGTATGACGTTACATAGAATAACGTTATAACGTATTACGTTTTATAGTATAAAGTTATAACGTATTATGTTATATAGTATAACTTTATAACGTATACGTTTATAGCATAATGTTATAACGTATTACGTTATATGGTATAACGTTTAACGTATTGGTAGCGTAACATTATATGGTATAACGTTATAACGTATTACGTTAATATAGTATATCGTTATAACGTATTACATAATAGTATAACGTTATAACGAATTACGTTATAACATTATAACGTATTGCATTTTATAGAATAACGTTTAAACGAATTACGACATATGGTATAACGTTATAACATATTCAGTTTGATAGTGTAATGTTATAACGTATTACGTTATATAGTATAACGTTATACCGTTTTACGTTATATAGTACAACGTTATAATGTATTACTTTATATAGTATAACTTTATAACGTATGACGTTACATAGAATAACGTTATAACGTATTACGTTTTATAGTATAACGTTATACCGTATTACGTTATATAGTATAACGTTATAACGTATTACTTTATATAGTATAATTTTATAACGTATGACGTTACATAGAATAACGTTATAACGTATTACGTTATATGGTATAACGTTATAACGTATTGCATTTTATAGAATAAAATTATAGCGTATTACATTATATGGTATAACGTTATAACGTATTACGTTATATAGTATAACGTTATAACGTATTACTTTATATAGTATAATTTCATAACGTATGACGTTACATAGAATAACGCTATAACGTATTACGTTACATGGTATAACGGTATAACGTATTGCATTTTATAGGATAACGTTATAACGTATTACACTATATGGCATAACGTAATAACGTATTACGTTATGTGGTGTAACGTTATAACATATTCAGTTTTATAGTGTAATGTTATAACGTATTACGTTATGTAGTATAACGTTATACAGTATTACGTTATATAGTATAATGTTATAGTGTCTAACTTTATATAGTATAATTTTATAACGTATGACGTTACATAGAATAACGTTATAACGTATTACGTTATATGGTATAACGTTATAACGTATTGCATTTCATAGAATAACGTTATAACGTTTTACATTATATGGTATAATGTTATAACATATTACGTTATAAAGTATAACGTTATAACGTATTACATTAGATAGTATAACGTTATAACGAATTACGTTATGTAGTGTAGCATTATAACGTATTACGTTATATAGTATAACGTTATAACGTATTACGTCATATAGAATAACGTTATAACGGTATAACGTTATATAGCATAACGTTATATAGTATAACGCTATATCGTATTACATTATATAGTGTAACGTTATAACGTATGACGTTTCACAGAATAACGTAATAACGTATTACGATATATGGTATAACGTTATTACGTATTTCGTTTTATGGAATAACGTTCTAACTTATTACATTGCATAGTATAACGTAATAACGTATTACATTATATAGTATAACGTTATAAGGTATTACGTTAGGTTGTATAACATTATAACGTATTACGTTACATAGTATAACGTTATAACGTATTACGTTATATAGAATAACGTTATACCGTATTACATTATATAGTGTAACGTTATAACGTATGACGTTCTACAGAATAACGTTATAACGTATGACGTTACATAGAATAACGTTATAAAGTATTACGTTATATGGTGTAACGTTATAACGTATTACTTTATATAGTATAACGTTATAACGTATGACGTTACATACAAAAACGTTAAGAAGTGTTACGTTATACGGTATAAAGTTATAACGTATTACGTTTTTTAGTATAACTTTATAACGTATTACGTTTTATAGTATAACTTTATAACGTATTACGTTATATAGTATAACGTTATAATATATTACATTTTATGGTATAACGTTATAACGTATTACGTTATATGGTATAACATTATAGCGAATTGCATTTTATAGAATAACGTTATAACGAATTGCGACATATGGTATAACGTTATAACATATTCAGTTTTATAGTGTAATGTTATAACGTATTACGTTATATAGAATAACGTTATACCGTATTACGTTATATAGTATAACGTTATAATGTATTACTTTATATAGTATAATTTTATAACGTATGACGTTACACAGAACAACGTTATAACGTATTACGTTATATAGTATAACGTTATATGGTATAACGTTATAACGTATTACGTTATATGGTATAATGTTATAACGTATTGCATTTTATAGATTAACGTTATAACGTATTACATTATATGGCATAACGTTATAACGTTTAACGTCTTGTAGAATAACGTTATAACGTATTACGTCAAATGGTATAACGTTATAACGTATTACGTTTTAGAGAATATCGTTCTAACGTGTTACGTTATATAGTATAATGTTATACCGTATTTCATTATATAGTGTAACGTTATAACGTATGACGTTCCACAGAATAAAGTTATAACGTATTACGACATATCATATAACGTTATAACGCATTACGTCTTAGAGAATAACATTCTAACGTATTACCTTATATAGTATAACGTTCTACCGTATTACTTTATATAGTATAATTTTATAACGTATGACGTTACATAGAATAACGTGATAACGTATGACGTTACATAGAATAATGTTATGAAGTATTACGTTATATATAATAACGTAATAACGTATTACGCTATATAGTATAACGTTATAATGTATTACGTTGTATGGTATAACGTTATAACGTGTTACGTTATATAGTATAATTTTATAACGTATTACGTTATAGAGTGTAACGTTGTAACGTATGACGTTACATAGAATAACTTTATAACGTATTACGTTATATAGAATAACGTAATAACGTATTACGCTATATAGTATAACGTTATAACGTATTACGTTACATAGAATAACTTTATAACGTATTACGTTATATAGAATAACGTAATAACGTATTACGCTATATAGTATAACGTTATAATGTATTACGTTGTATGGTATAACGTTATAACGTATAACGTTTTATAGAATATCGTTATACCGTATTACGTTATATAGTATAACGTTATACCGTATTACGTTATATAGTGTAACGTTATAACGTATGACGTTACATAGTATTACGTTATATCGTATTACGTTATATAGTATAACGTTATAACTTATTACGTTATATAGAATAACGTAATAACGTATTACGCTAAATAGTATAACGTTATAACGTATGACGTTATATGGTGTAACGTTATAACGTATTACGTTATATAGTATAACGTTATAACGTATTACAGTATATGGTATAACGTTATAGCGTATTGCGTTATATAGTATAATTTTATAAGGTATTACGTTGTATAGAATAACGCTTTAACGTTTTACGTTATATGGTATAACGTTATAACGTATTGGATTTCATAGAATAACGTTATAACGTATTACATTATAAGGTGTAACGTTATAACGTATTACGTTATATGGTATAATGTTATAACGTATTGCATATTATAGAATAACGTTATAACGTATTACATTAGATAGTATAACTTTATAACGAATTACGTTAGGCAGTGTAGCATTATAACGTATTACGTTATATAGTATATCGTTATAACGTATTATGTTATATACTATAACGGTATATACTTAAACTTTATGACGTATTACGTTTTATAGTATAAAGTTACAACGTATTACGTTATATAGTATAACTTTATAACGTATTACGATATACAGTATAAAGTTATAACGTAATAACGTATTACGTTATATAGTATAACGTTATAATGTATTACTTTATATAGTATAACGTTATAATGTATTACTTTATATAGTATAACGTTATAATGTATTATTTTATATAGTATAATTTTATAACGTATGACGTTACATAGAATAACGTTATAACGTATGACGTTACACAGAATAACGTTATAACGTATTACGTTATATAGTATAACGTTATATGGTATAACGTTTTAACATATTATGCTTTGTAGTGTAACGTTATAACGTATTACGTTTTATAGTATATCGTTATAACGTATTACGTTTTATAGAATAACGTTATAACGTATTACGTTAGGTAGTTTGGACGAAAAACTTACATCCGGCGGAAGCGTTGCCGCACCGGAAACGATCTCTCTCACGCTGCTAAAATCGCAGTTTGGCACCATTGGATGCTTCGCAGGACCAATTAAAACTGGAGGGACCAGAGGTATATGCGTCATTCTGTATTTTTCTACGGAACTGAGTAACGTTTCTATCTCGAAATTTCGCATTATGTACACAGCTGCACCGCAACTTATTGCCGTATTCATCATTCCGAACGCATAACCGTGGAATAATGTCAAGAAAACTAGTATTCGGTCTCCACGTCGAATATCCATTGATTCTGGGGCACTTCGATTAAGAACAAAATGCAATTGAATCGAATATTTATAATTTCAACTAGAATGATAGGAGTTAAGAAGCACAACAATAGAGAAAATATTATATAGTTGATTTGAATAAGGAATGGTTTGTTAATCATATAAAACAAATAATATATATTTAAATTTGGCATAAATAAAAAATAAATTTCGAAATATATGTGTGGTCTGAGATCAACCGGATACATTGTGTATATTAATTTAATATATTTACCTTGGAGTTTGGATGAGAAGTAACAAATTTCGATGAGACAACATTACTCTAAGGCTATTGAGGGTGCGCGCCAAGGATATGCAGACATCTGGGTGCCATCCTGTCCGTGGTGTGTGGCCTGGTCTCTGATGTGAATTGACGTTACACTCCCGAGGGAGCAGGAGGGTGGGGGGTGGAGAGTGGTAGAGGCGAGGAAGAAGAGACGGAAGAACAAAAATCAGAGGAAGACAGCCGTCGCCGTTGGAGGAGAGACAGCGAGGAAAGGGGCGAACGTGGCACCGCCGACGAGGGTACGCCAGCAGCAATCCCAGACCAGGACGACAGGCGCGGCGAAAGCGAGCGCCGCCGCAACAAGCAGAGGACCGTCGCGGGCACCGAGGCGGTCACGCTCCCTCGCGCACCGCGAACATCCGCGGTGACTCTGACGCTGAACGAGGGAGCAAGGATGTCGTACGCCGACGTCCTCGAGGCAGCCGGAGCGAAGGTCCCGCTCTCGGAGCTCGGCGTGGAGCAGGTGGGGATGAAGAAGGCGATGACGGGCGCCATCATCATCAGAGTCCCTGGAGACAGGGACAGGGAAAAGGCGACGCTGCTGGCGACGCTGCTGGCGACGCGTCTGACCAAGGCGCTAGACCCAACTGCGGCGTGAGTCGCCACGCCTACCTGGATGGCGGAGCTTCGAGAGACCGGGATAGACATCTCGGTCAAGAAGGAGGAGCTGCGGAAAGCACTGGCCTCGGCGGCAGGATGCGGCTGCGCGGAGGTTCAGGTCGGCGAGAACGGCGGCAGAGGTGGCCTAGGGTCTGCCTGGATCAAGTGCCCGGTGGCAGGAGCCCGGAAAGTATCCCAGGCAGGGAAAATAGCCCTGGGCTGGTCAACCGCCAGGATTCGAGCCATCCCGAAGCGGCCCCTGCAGCGCTTCAGGTGCCTGGAGGTGGGGCACGTACGCGCAACATGCGTGTCCAACGAGGATCGAGGGCACCTGTGTTACAGTTGCGGCGGAGGCGGACACCGCGCCAGAGGCTGTCCCGCCTCTGCTCCCAAGTGCTCCCTGTGCGAGTCGCTCGGGACGCCCGCCAATAACAGGATGGGCGGTGCGGAATGCCCCCTCCCCCCGAGAGTCAAGAGGAGGAGACCAATCCGCGAGCCAGCAGCTGCGGAAAGGACACCAGGGAGAACCGCCAAAGCAGCAGCGGCAGATGGTCGGGAGGAGGCCATAGAGGTGACCGAGTAGTTCAAGCGCCTCCTCCAATGCAATCTCTGTAGGTCGAGAAGGGCGCAAGATCTGCTCTTCCAGACCATACGGGAGTGGAGTAATGGTGGTAGCAGTATACGACTCCCCCAACATCGACCTGGCTGCGTACAGGGACTTCCTGGAACGGGTCGGCGAGTGCGTCGGAAGATGCCTCCCCCGCAAGGTACTCGTCCTCTGGGACTTCAATGCCCACTCGATGCAATGGGGAAATCCCAGGACCAACTCTCGGGGACGGACGCTTACCGATTGGGCAGCGGGTCTCGGGCTCCTGCTGGCAAACAGGGGCTCGGCGAGAACCTGCGTGGCGTGGAGAGGATTGTATTCGCCGTAGAGTTTATACTAGCGGGTAAGAATTGTTATTGAGTATTACTGGATGTGATGTAGCACTCGCATTGCGCGACAACGTGAGATACAAGCAATACGCGATTTTCTTTAATATCGAGACGCGCACGTGGATAGATTTGACGCCATTATTGTAATGGTAGTGGCAGGACGTACGCGTGGTGCCGAACGATGCGCAGGCGAGGTGGTTTGTCGCGTCGATGTGTGGCGTCGCCACCTTACGGGCAGCACACTAGGGTATGTACGGCCGGCTCGACTTAAATTCCTATTATGAAGAAATAAAGTCGGGTCGACCAGAGTTCTAGTTATATATCGTTTATTTTATTTATTT
>NW_022883415.1:0-13864 GCF_011952255.1 Bombus vosnesenskii | reverse complement strand
CACTTTTTGCGCAATGGTCACTAGCCTTCGTCAGTCGATTTCAGGAAAATGGTACGTAAATTAGAGTGTACATGTTGCGTGTTAAGCTCGGGTGTTGGAGGCATCTCGGGACATTCTCTCTAGTGGAGGCTCTTGCGCCCTGGTGATATGTGTGAGAACCGTGGAGGTGAACCTCTGATCGGGTAGACGCGTTTTCGAGTGACCAACCTGCTTCAGGGAATTTCATTCGAATAATCGACGGTAAAGCTGACACGAATGGAACGTGTCATCGCGTCTGGCTTTGCTCGTCGATTTATTTAATTTCGCGGTCGTGATCGCGAGTAGTTTTCGAAACGAACGTTAATATTGCTCGAGCATGCAGATGCGAACGGACAGCGATCGCTATATGATCGTTGTTCATTTATGTGCACTTGGATCAGCTTCCGCGATTTATCTTTTTATTTCACCTTTGTACTTTATTTTTTGGTTTGCTATTTAGAAAGTCTCGAGCTTAGATGTAAGTTTCAGTGGGCATTGCGCCCGAAGAAAGAAGAGGTTACGAGCCGAAGAAGCCCGGCAAACTGCCATAGAAGAAGGTAACTACCAATGACTCCGCATCCTCTGGACTATCCAGAGCACGGGAAGTCATTCTTGTTACTACTTTGTCATTATGCTCGCTTTTAGTATTTGTAGTAGTAGTAGTAGTAGTAGTTCTTTTTTTGATCGATGAAAGGGATGGACGTAACGAGTTAAAACACAAACTAACCGGACGAGAATGGGTGGAGACAGCTCGGGGAAACGCCGCGTCATTTTTCGTTAAATACTTGCCTAACGAATCTGCTGGCTCGTCCGGCTTTTGACGCCCTTGTTATTCGTACTGTGAGCAAACAATTACCCCCGACTCCTCCATGATAACTGGCCGAAAACGAAAAAAAAAACGAGGTAGCACGAAGTCGGGAGAGGCAGCATCGAAAAACAGAATGATTAATCGTAGTGGGCTCGCGTACGTGTACTCTCGCCCCTTTTCCAGGCGTACAACGCGAAATTCAACAATTCTGGAAAATGAAAAGCCTCCGGTTACGGGACGTGGAGATATTCTTTCTGGCATTTATACGCTTTCAAGTTATGGCAATAAAAGGGCTAGTGAAAATTGGCGAATAGTGGTACTAGAGATTCTGTTAGCGGCGAGACGCGATCAATGATGTGATAGGTTTTAAAAAGATACGATGCGCGTACTTAAAATTTTCTGGGAGAACTTCTGAGGAATAGAATGTTGATAGATTTAGTAGTGGGTAATCTGATTATTGGTTTGCTCAGATTTTTGTACTAATGTTGAGAATTGTCGATCTTTGAAGCCGAAATAATGTTATAGGAACACTAAATTGATACTGAGGATTAACATTAGAGTAGTAATATATTTATTTTATGGAGGATTTCTTATATATTCATCGATACACACTTGCACGCGTCTCAGCACTTTCTTCTATACCCGACTGTTAACCGACAGAACAGTTTACATTTATCTGCTTTCGAGACGCCGCCCACACACATACCTCCACACACTGATACCCACATACAAGTATCTCTACTACGCACTTAACCCAGTCCAGCACAGAAAATTATACAAATCTCAACACACCTCCTCAATTTTTTGTGCTGCATATTCATTTCCTTTTATAAGTCAATCAAACTATTCTTAAAAGTAATCTAAAATTTTCAAATTTGTTTCTCCCTATAGCCTTCGTTAAAATATTAGCTACATTATTTTCTGAATCTACTTTTATAATGTCAATCTCTTTATTTTCGTAACTTTCGTGCACAAAATGGAAATGAACTTCAATGTACTTAGAATTTTTTGTCAAGCTACCAAATTTTGATATCGCAATCGCTCCAGAATTATCTTCGTAGATTTTTATTGGCGTCTCGATCATTATTTTGAAATCTTTCAACAATTCTCTTACAAATTTAATTTCGCTCACAGCTTCCGATAAAGCTACATACCCGGCGGTTGTTGATGATTTTGTCACGCCACTTTGCTTTCTTGATTTCCAGTAAATTGCGTTTCCGAAAAATCTTATGATAAATCCCGTAGTGGATTTTCTATCTACTTTACCTCCAGCCCAATCAGCGTCAACAAAACAATCAATAACTTCAGCATTCAAATTTCTTTTATAAGTTTTTATAATTTTAATTTCCTAGTTAAATATAAATATTTCAAAATTCTCAATGCATATTTATAGTGGGTCTCGTTGTAACTGTTTTGAAATCGACTTAAATTGTTTACAATATCTCTAACGTTTAATCTTGTTCCAGTACTAATATATAATAAAGCTCCTATGAGATTTCTATATCTTATATCGTCTGAGGCTGATTGTGCGGGTTCTAAACTTAAGTTTTGTTCCATAGATGTAAATTATACTATTGATGTAAAATTTACTATTTTCTATATTATATTGTTTCGCTAATGACTCTATATAACTACTTCGATCTAATTTCATCTCACACTTCTTATTGTCGTATTCAATGTTTATTCCTAAGTAAATCTTTACTTCACCTAAGTCCTTCATCGCAAATTGGTTTGACAATATGTTTTTAATCTCATCGATTTTTCTTTTGTTTTTTCCACATGTTAATAAGTCGTCTACGAATAGAATTAAATATATAATATCATCGCTCTCATACTTCATATACAGACAATAATCACTCTTACTTCTTTGAAATCCTAATTTTTTCATATAGTCGTGGAAACATTCATACCAAGCTCTTGAACTTTCATGCAATCCATATAACGTTTTTGTTAATTTACATACTTTCCCGCTTTTATTGTCATGACCTATAGGTTGTTTTACAAATACTTCCGATTTTATAGTTTCGTTTAGGAATACTGTTTCTACATCCATTTGCATAATCGTCAAACCATATTGACAACAATAAGATAGTAATAACTTCAACGTTTACATTTTTGCCATTGGAGAGTATAAATCTTCCAGTACTTCATTTTGTTGGCAGCCTCGAACGACTAATCGTGCTTTCTTACGATTATCAGATTTATTCGTATATACCCATTTCAAGTCTAATACTTTTTTGTCTTTTGGTTTCTCTACTAGTTGCCAGGTCTTGTTTTTGATTAAACTATTCATTTCTCGATCCATTGCTTCTTTCCATGAACCGCTGTCATCTCCACTTAAAGCTTCTTCATAGGTTTGAGGACTGTCTGCGCTAACTACATTCACATAAATGAAATATGAGCTCGTTTGGCCATATCTTTGAGATTTCTTTCTTCCCTGTCCTGACCTTCTCAAATTATTTTCTATGTCCTCAAGTTTTCTTTCTGATTTATTACTTAACTTTCTCTCCGCTTTTATTGCAACCTGCTCGACCTTTTCGTCATTTATTTCATTTTCATGAATTTCGTTTGAATCCGAATGTTCGTCAAAATCCTTTTCTGTTTCATTGTCTGATTCATCTTCTCCTTGAAATCCGTCTAAATTATCATCAGAAATCTATAAATTCTACGTGCCTTGCAATTATAATTTTATTATTAACTAGGATCCTATATCCAATGTTTTCATAACCTACAAGTATCCCAGTGTCTGCTATTTTGTCCCATTTCGAATTTATTTTAATTTCAGGTATTCTTACGAAAACTCTACTTCCGTACAATCTTAAATTATTTATATTCGGTTTCCTTTTAAAAAATATTTCAAATGGTGTTTTATTTTCATATGTGTTCGTAATGGTCCTATTTTTAAGTACGCCGCGGCTCTAACTATTTCCGGCCAATATTTAATATTCAGCTTTGAATCATGTAATAAGCATCTAGCGGAATTCATAATTGTTCTATTGTAGCGCTCAGCTGTTCCATTTAATTCGTGAACATAAGGTGGGCATGGTTCCACGACAATTTCCTTTGCCCTAGTTAGATTGTACATGTTTTTGTTCATATATTCTTTTCCATTATCGCATCTTAATCTCATTATCTTCTTACCAGTAAGATTTTCCATTTTGTTCGTATAATCAAGGAAACAAATGTAAACTTCATCTTTTGATTTCAAAGTATAAATCAATGCGCACTTACTGTAATCGTCTATAAATGTTAAGAAATATTTAGATCCATCAAACCCGGTATTTTTATGAGGTCCATTTAAATCGGTATCTACTAATTCGAAAATCTCGCGTGCTCTACTACGGTTATTTTGGAACGGTAAATTGTGCATTTTATTTTGGACACGTGTGCCACATTTTAATTGTACTTACTCAAAATTTTCTGGCATTCCCTCAACTGATTTTTTTTTACACATTGTATCTAAATAATTAAAGTTTACATGCCCTAAGATCCTGTGGAATTTTTCCTTATTTGTCATTTTTCCCACATTTTTAGCGTGCGATTCTTGCCTTTCAATGTAACTACTTATTTTATATAAACCATGATCTTTGAATGCGATCATGCCCATGAAAGAGATAGCCCATGTGAGCTATCATCAATTGCTCAATGACGCATGTAACGTTTTTCGTCTGTAACGTATAGTATCAAAACATTATGAGCTCAGGATATGCGGTTTGTTGAAAATAATTAAAAATATTATGAGATTTAGTGTGTAACAAAAAAAATGAGTACATCCCCCTTTATTTTCTATTACTTCTATTGTACGATTTGCTATCGATTTATGTAGTTTCTGAATATAATTTTGACTCAATGTATCCCATTCGCGTACAATTGCATTTTTTAATTCTTGTACGTGTTGACACTGCTTTCCATTCGCGTATACGCCGTGAACAAGTTCTGCCCAGCAATTTTTAATAACATTAAGGCCCGGGGAGCGTGTTAGCCACGGCAAAACAGATATATATTTGCATTAAGTATGATTGGACCAATCCTGATGTGTGTACAGGTGCATTATCTTGTTGAAAGATGTAATCAGGTCCAGAAACGCGTTCTGCATGATTATTTGTTTGTTCGTTGAATAAATTTATGTACCGGACACTATTCATTCTCCCATCGATGAACTTGATACATGTCTTGCCGAAATAACTGATGCCGGCCCAAACCATCACGCTGCCTCCTCCTATTTGTCTTCGAATTGCCGACATTGTCTCTTTTCTTATGTCATGAAAATAATCCCATCAGGATCATCCAAGTTGATTAGTTTTCGTCTGAAAATAGTACTGGTACTTGCTACACGCAAAATTGCTCGCTTATCACGATCGGATAACGATGACGACCGACCAGTGCTTTTCTTTTTGTCATAATCTGCAACATTTTTTAAGAAATCGTGTATTTTACAACTTCTTATTACTTTCGATATTTTTGCTACTAATAATTGTTGCTGTTTTAGTTCAAGAATTTGCTTTTTTCAGACCCGTTTAATTTGTTCCGCATCCCACACATAAAAATTTATATAATATTGTAGCGACACACGAGCTGAGGGACAAATCGAGCCACGTGTGATCTTGCCTCGGAGTATCAACAACGTTAGGACATACTGTAATAATAATAAGTAAACTTCGGGCAAAAACAATGTCGCCGCTTCATGCAACCGTCTAACAAAGGCGAATGGAAATTTACCGGTATCCCCTCGACCAGCATAAATAAACTAACGCGATCGTAAGGTGACCAATTTTCATCAGTCTAAAATAAATTCAAAATTTTATAATTATATATTTATATTAATATATAAAAAATTTAATTAAAATAATATTAAATATTTTTAAAATATTTATAAATTAAATTTATTAACATTATTCTAATTAAATTACTAATCATTAAATTATTTCATTTATATTATATATTTATATATATATAAATAAATAAATTTTTACTAAAACATTAAAATTTAAAATATAGAAACTTATAAAATATATTACAATTTAAAAAATTTATAAAATTTATCAAATAAAAAAAATTATTAATAATCTTCAAATAAATTTATATAAATTTTATATGTAATTAAATAAAATAATTGTAATATGTATGTTGAGTCAATGTCCGAATCTGGGCCCGAGTCGTCCTCGTGGCGGGGGCTTGGGACAGGTAAGGATTCTTCACTGAAGCTATCCATTTTCTTACACTGAAGTTACTTTTATTGACACACGCAAAAATGTTACAGAGTTGACACAAACTCACAATGATCACACACTCGCGACGCGAGTGACAATGGCCTTAGGTTCGATAACGAATCCGCGGACAACGGGATGGTAGTCGTACGCACTCGCAAAATCTAAGTCGGATTCTTTGTTAATATTCACTGACCGTAAGGCGTTAATCCTTTTGTCGATAAAATCGCAAGAGAGAATGACTTTCCGTCCCGGTGATACCTCAGAGGAAAACTATGATGGGGCGTGTCTAAGGACACGAGATCATCGGATTCGTCGGGGATATCCTACGTTCGGAAAGTAAGGGAAATTGACATTGCTGCTAATTGGCCAATCTCCATATCGGTAGTTAGAAAAGGATGCTAGCCGCCCTCGAGAGAAGGTTGCTAGTGGGAGACGTCGTTCGTGGAAAAATAGGTCTCTCCTGTCTTCCTGTAACTAGGACAAAGATTGTTTATCTGTTTAAGGATTTCAGGTACCTAGATATTAGTGTTTATAACGGTCCTCGGGCTAGTCGAACACGTACTGCGGAGACGCGTCGGCATCTGGTAAACATCCTGCCCGGAGAATAGGATCTACGTGCGGCGAGCTACGGGATAGAAACCGTTGGAATGTTTACTGCCACGTGCCGCTACAAATCTTTCTTTTAAGGAGGGCTATAGGGTTACTTAATGCCTTTGTTAGATGGAGAGTTCGTCCCGTTGACCGCGGCCACGTTCGGCGACTAATTGTCGCCTTGAGCCCAAGCTCATTGTCACAAGACTTAAGCAAATACAATTGGTTAGAATGACGGCAAATCGTTTAGTTACAACTGTAGATTTTAATTACAATGTTTCTATGGATCTTCCCGAGGTTTCAGAGGGAAGGCACCGGTGTCACCTTATCTCCGACAAGTATAATTTTATAACGTATTACGTTAGATAGAATAACGTAATAACGTATTACGTTATATAGTATAACGTTATACCGATTTACCTTATATAGAATAACGTTATAACGCATGACGCTCCGCAGAATAACGTTATAACGTATTACGTTCTATAGGATAACGTAATAACGTAATAACGTATTATGTTATATAGTATAACGTTATAACGTATTACGTTATATGGTATAACGTTATACCGTATTACGTTATATAATATAACGTTATATCGTATTACATTATATAGAGAAATGTTATAACGCATGACGTTCCGCAGAATAACGTTATAACGTATTACGTTACATAGAATAACGTAATAACATATTGCGTTAAGTAGTATAACATTATAACGTATTACGTTATACGGTATAACGTTATGACGTATTACGTTATATGGTATAACGTTATGACGTATTCCGTTTTATAGAATAACGTTATAACGTATTACGTTTTATAGTATAACGTAATAACATATAACGTTAGATAGTGTAACCTAATAACGTATTACATTATATAGTATAATGTTATATGGTATGACGTTATAATATATTACGTTTTATAGTATAACGTAATGACATATTACATTATATAGTGTAACGTTATAACGTATGACGTTATATAGTATAACGTTATATCGTATCACGTTATATAGTATAACGTTATGACGTATTCCGTTTTATAGAATAACGTTATAAAGTATTACGTTATATGGTATAACGTTATAACGTATTACTTAATATGGTATAACGTTATAACGTATTACGTTATATTGTGTAATGTTATAACGTATGACGTTATATAGTATAATGTTATATCGTATCACGTTATATAGTGTAACGTTATAACGTATGACGTTACATAGAATAACGTTATAACATATTGCATTTCATAGAATAACGTTATAGCGTATTACATTATATGGTATAACGTTATAACGTATTACGTTATATGGTATAATGTTATAATGTATTACTTTATATAGTATAATTTTATAACGTATGACGTTACATAGAATAACGTTATAACGTATTACGTTACATGGTATAACGTTATAACGTATTACTTAATATGGTATAACGTTATAACGTATTACGTTATAGAGCATAACATTATAAAGTATTGCATTTTATAGAATAACGTTTAAACGAATTACGACATATGGTATAACGTTATGACATATTCAGTTTGATAGTGTAATGTTATAACGTATTACGTTATATAGTATAACGTTATACCGTTTTACGTTATATAGTACAACGTTATAATGTATTACTTTATATAGTATAACTTTATAACGTATGACGTTACATAGAATAACGATATAACGTATTACGTTATATAGTATAACGTAATAACGTATTACGTTATATAGTATAACGTTATAATGTATTACTTTATATAGTATAACGTTATAATGTATTACTTTATATAGTATAACGTTATAATGTATTATTTTATATAGTATAATTTTATAACATATGACGTCACATAGAATAACGTTATAACGTATGACGTTACACTGAATAACGTTATAACGTATTACGTTATATAGTACAACGTTATATGGTATAACGTTATAACATATTATGCTTTATAGTGTATCGTTATAACGTATTACGTTATATAGTATAACGTTATGACGTATTACAGTATATGGTATAACGTTATAGCGTATTGCGTTATATAGTATAATTTTATATGGTATTACGTTTTATAGAATAACGCTTTAACGTTTTACGTTATATGGTATAACGTTATAACGTATTACATTATATGGTATAACGTTATAACGTATTACGTTATATGGTATAATGTTATAATGTATTGCATTTTATAGAATAACGTTATAACGTATTACTTTATGTGGTATAACGTTATAACTTATTACGTCTTATAGAATAAAGTTATAACGGTATAACGTTATATAGTATAACATAATACCGTATTACATTATATAGTGTATCGCTATAACGTATGACGTTACATAGAATAACGTTATAACGTATTACGTTATATGGTATAACGTTATAACGTATTGCATTTTATAGAATAACGTTATAACGGATTACGTTATATGGTATAACGTTATAATGTATTGAATTTTATAGAATAACGTTATAACGTATTACATTATATGGTATAACGTTATAACGTATTACGTTATAGAGTATAACATTATAACGTATTGCATTTTATAGAAGAACGTTTAAACGAATTACGACATATGGTATAACGTTATGACTTATTCAGTTTGATAGTGTAATGTTATAACGTATTACGTTATATAGTATAACGTTATACAGTATTACGTTATATAGTATAACGTTATAACGTATTACTTTACATAGTAGAATTTTATAACGTATGACGTTACATAGAATAACGTTATAACGTATTACGTTATATGGTATAACGTTATAACGTATTGCATTTTATAGAATAACGTTATAGCGTATTACATTATATGCTGTAACGTTATAACGTATTACTTTATATAGTATAACGTTATAAAGTATTACTTTATATACTATAACGTTATAACGTATTACGTCATATAGAATAACGTTATAACGGTATAACGTTATATAGTATAACGTTATATAGTATAACGCTATATCGTATTACATTATATCGTATAACGTTATAACGTATTACGTTTTATAGAATAACGTTATAACATATTACGTTTTATGGTATAAAGTTATAAAGTATTACGTTTTTTAGGATAACTTTATAACGTATTACGTTTTATGGTATATCTTTATAACGTATGACGTTACATAAAATAATGTTATAACGTATTACGTTATTTTCCATAACGTTATAACGTATTACGTTATAAGCTATAACGTTATAACGTTATAAGTTACTACGTTTTATAGTGTAAAGTTTTAACGTATCACGTTATATAGTATAACATTATACCGTATTACGTTATATAGAATAACGTTATAACGTATTACATTAGATAGTATAACGCTAAAACTTATTACGTTAGGTAGTATAACATTGTAACGTATTACGTTAGGAAGTATAACATTATAACGTATTACGTTATATGGTACAACGTTATACCGTGTTACGTTATATAGTGTAACGTTATAACGTACGACGTTCCGCAGAATAACGTTATAACGAATTACGACATATGGCATAACGTTATAACGTATTACGTTTTATGGAATAACGTTCTAACGTATTACATTGTATAGTATAACGTTATAACGTATTACGCTAGGTAGTATAACGTTATAACGTACTACGTTATATAGTATAACGTAATAACGTATTACGGTATATGGTATAACGTTATACCGTATTACATTATATAGAGTAACGTTATAACGCATGACGTTTCGCAGAATAACGTTATAACGTATTACTTTATATAGAATAAGGTAATAACGTATTATGTTATATAGTATTACGTTATAACGTATTACGTTATATGGTATAACGTTATAACGTATTACGTTATATGGTATAACGTTATAACGTATTACATTATATAGAGTAACGTTATAACGCATGACGTTCCGCAGAATAACGTTATAACGTATTACGTTATATAGAATAAGGTAATAACGTATTATGTTATATAGTATTACGTTATAACGTATTACGTTATATGGTATAACGTTATAACGTATTACGTTTTATAGGTTAACGTTATAACGCATTACATTTTATAGTATAAAGTTATATGGTATGACGTTATAACGTATTACGTTTTATAGTACAGCGTAATAACATATTATATTATATAGTGTAACGTTGTAACGTATGACGTTACACAGAATAACGTTATAACGTATTACGTTATATAGTATAAAGTTATAACGTATTACATTTTATGGTATAACGTTATAACTTATTACGTTATATGGTACAACATTATAACGTATTGCATTTTATAGAATAACGTTATAACGGATTACGACATATGGTATAACGTTATAACATATTCAGTTTTATAGTGTAATGTTATAACGTATTACGTTATATAGTATAACGATATACCGTATTACGTTATATAGTATAACGTTATAATGTATTACTTTATATAGTATAATTTTATAACGTATGACGTTACATAGAATAACGTTATAACGTATTACGTTTTATAGTATAAAGTTATAACGTATTATGTTATATAGTATAACGTTATACCGTATCACGTTATATAGTATAACGTTATAACGTATTCCGTTATATAGTATAACGTTATAACGTATTACGTTAGGTAGTATAACGTTATAACGTATTACGTTATATAGTTTGACGTCATAAGGTATTACGTTAGGTAGTATAACGTTATAACGTATGACGTTTCACAGAATAACGTTATAACGTATTTCGATATATGCTATAACGTTATAACGTATTACGTTTTATAGTGTAAAGTTATAACGATATAACGTATTACGTTATATGCTATAACGTTATAACGTATTACGTTATAGGGTATAACGTTATACCGTATTACATTATATAGAGTAACGTTATCACGCATGACGTTCCGCAGAATAACGTTATAACGTAATACGTTATATAGAATAAGGTAATAACGTATTGCGTTATATAGTATGACGTTATAACGTATTACGTTAGGTAGTATAACGTTATAACGTATGACGTTTCACAGAATAACGTTATGACGTCTTACTTTATATAGAATAACGTTATACCATATTACATTATATAGTCTAACGTTATAACGTATGACGTTCCACAGAATAACGTTGTAACTTATTACGACATATGGTTTAAAGTTATGAAGTATTACGCCTTAAAGAATATCGTTCTAACGTATTACGTTATATAGTATATCGTTATACCGTATTACATTATATAGTGTAACGTTAGAACGTATGACGTTCCACAGAATAACGTTATAGCGTATTACGATATACGGTATAACGTTATAACGTATCACGTTTTATGGAATAACATTCTAACGTATTACATTGTATAGTATAACGTTATAACGTATTACATTAGATAGAATAACGCTAAAACGTATGACGTTACATGGAATAACGTTATAAAGTATTACGTTACATGGTATAACGTTATAACTTATTACGTTTTATGGAATAACGTTCTAACCTATTACATTGTATAGTATAACGTTATAACGTATTACATTAGATAGTATAACGTTATAACGAATTACGTTAGGTAGTGTAGCATTATAACGTATTACGTTAGGTAGTATAACGTTATAACGTATTACGTTAGGCAGTGTAACATTATAACTTACTACGTTATATAGTATAGCGTTATACCGTATCACATTATATAGTGTAACCTTATAACATATGACGTTACGCAGCATAACGTTATAACATATTACGTTATATAGTATAACGTTATAACGTATTTCGTTATATAGTATAACGTTATATGGTATAACGTTATAACATATTATGTTTTATAGTGTAACGTTATAACGTATTGCGTTATATAGTATAACGTTATAACGTATTACAGTATATGATATAACGTTATAGCGTATTGCGTTATATAGTATAATTTTATAACGTATAACGTTGTATAGAATAACGCTTTAACGTTTTACTTTATATGGTATAACGTTATAACGTATTACGTTATATGGTATAATGTTATAACGTATTGCATTTTATAGAATAACGTTATAACGTATTACATTATATGGTATAACGTTATAACGTATTACGTTATATGGTATAATGTTATAACGTATTGCATATTATAGAATATCGTTATAACGTATTAGGATATATGGTATAACGTTATAACGTATTACGTTTTATGGAATAACATTCTAACGTATTACTTTGTATAGTATAACGTTATAACGTATTACATTAGATAGTATAACTTTATAACGAATTACGTTAGGCAGTGTAGCATTATAACGTATTACGTTATATAGTATATCGTTATAACGTATTACGTTATATGGTATAATGTTATAACGTATTGCATATTATAGAATAACGTTATAACGTATTACGATATATGGTATAACGTTATAACGTATTACATTATATGGTATAACGTTATAACGTATTACGTTATATGGTATAATGTTATAACGTATTGCATTTTATAGAATAACGTTATAACGTATTACTTTATGTGGTATAACGTTATAACTTATTACGTCTTATAGAATAAAGTTATAACGGTATAACGTTATATAGTATAACATAATACCGTATTACATTATATAGTGTAACGCTATAACGTATGACGTTACATAGAGTAACTTTATAACGTATTACGTTCTATAGAATAACGTAATAACGTATTACGCTATATAGTATAATGTTATAACGTATTATGTTATATGGTATAACGTTATAACTTAGTACGTTTTATGGAATAACGTTCTAACGTATTACATTGTATATTATAACGTTATAACGTATTACATTGTATATTATAACGTTATAACGTATTACATTAGATAGTATAACGTTATAACGAATTACGTTAGGTAGTGTAGCATTATAACGTATTACGTTATATAGTAAAACGTTATAACGTGTTACGTTACATAGTATAATTTTATAACGTATTACGTTATATAGTATAACGTTATAACGTATGACGTTACATAGAATAACTTTATAACGTATTACGTTATATAGAATAGCGTAATAACGTATTACGCTATATAGTATAACGTTATAACGTATTACGTTATATGGTATAACGTTATAACGTATTACGTTTTATTGAATATCGTTATACCGTATTACGTTATATAGTATAACGTTATAACGTATTACGTTATATGGTGTAACGTTATAACGTATTACGTTTTATAGTATATCGTTATAACGTATTACGTTAGGTAGTATAACGTTATAACGT
>NW_022883414.1:0-32806 GCF_011952255.1 Bombus vosnesenskii | reverse complement strand
AAATATCTCCAACGGGTAGGAAATGACACTTAGTTTTCGTCAAAATCGACGAGGCCTTCGCGAATAGCGAGCTATTTTGCTTGTTTCCACGCTGAAACGATAGTGCATTACATTTGCAGTGTAAAATGGAGTTCAGCGAGCGCTTAAACGTCGAAATATCTCCAACGGAAGGAAATGACAGTTAGTTTCCGTAAAAATCGACGAAATCTTTGCGATTTGCGAGCTAGTTTGCTTGTCTCGACGCTTAAACTGGAGTGCATTACATTTGCAGTGTAAAATGGAGTTCAACGAGTGCTTAAACGTCGCAATATCTAAAACGGGAAGGAAATGGCGTCTAGATTTCATCGAAATCGACGAAATCTTCGCGATTTGCGAGCTATTTTGCATGTTTCGACGCTTAAACGGTAGTGCATTACATTTGCAGTGTAAAATGGATTTCAACGAGCGCTTAAACGTTGAAATATCTCCAACGGGAAGGAAATGACAGTTAGTTTCCGTCAATATCATCGCGATTTGGGAGCTATTTTGCTTGTTTCGGCGCTTAAACGGTAGTGCATTGCATTTGCAGTGTAAAATGGATTTCAGCGAGCGCTCAAACGTCGAAATGTCTCCAACGGGAAGGAAATGACGGCTAGATTTCATCAAAATCGACGAAATCTTCGCGATATGCGAGCTATTTTGCTTGTTTCGACGCTTAAACGGTAGTGCATTGCATTTGCAGTGTGAAATGGAGTTCAACGATCGCTTAAACGTCGAAATATCTGCAACGGGAAGGAAATGACGGCTAGATTTCATCGAAATCGACGAAATCTTCGCGATTTTTTAGCTATTTTGCTTGTTTTGACGTTTAAACGGTAGTGCATTGCATTTGCAGTGTAAAATAGAGATCAACGAGCGCTTATACGTCGATATATCACCAACGGGAAGGAAATGACGGCTAGATTTTAGCAAAATCGACGGAATCTTCGCGATTTCTGAGCTATATTTCTTGTTTCGACGCTTAGATGGTAGTGCATTGCATTTGCATTGTAAAATGGAGTTCAACCAGCGCTCAGACGTCGAAATATCTCCAACGAGAAGGAAATGACACTTTGTTTTCATCAAAATCGACGAAATCTTCGCGATTTGGGAGCTATTTTGCTAGTTTCAACGCTGAGACGATAGTGCATTACATTTGCAGTGTAAAATAGAGTTCAGCGAGCGCCTAAACGTCGAAATATCTCCAACGAGAAGGAAATGACAGTTAGTTTCCGTCAAAATGAACGAAATCTTCGCGATTTGCGAGGTATTTTGCGTGTTTCGACGCTTAAGCCGTAGTGCGTTAGATTTGCTGTGTAAAAGTGAGTTCAACGAGCGCTTATACGTCGAAATCTCTCCAACGGGAAGGAAATGACGGCCAGATTTCATCGAAATCGACGAAATCATCGCGATTTTCCAGCTATTTTGCATGTTTCGACGCTGAAACGGTAGCGCATTACATTTGCACCGTAAAATGGGGTTCAACGAGCGCTTATACGTCGAAATGTCTCCAACGGGAAGTAAATGACCGCTAGATTTCATAGAAATCGACGAAATCTTCGGGAGTAGTGAGCTATTTTGCCTGCTGTGGACGCCTAAACGGTGGTGCATTGCATGTACAGTGTAAAAAGGAGTTCAACGAGCGCTTATACGTCGAAATGTCTCCAACGGGAAGGAAATGACGGCTAGATTTCTTCGAAATCGACGAAATCTTCGCGATTTGCGAGCTATTTTGCTTTTCTCGACGCTTAAACGATAGTGCATTACATTTGCAGTGTAAAATAGAGTTCAGCGAGCGCTAAAACGTCTGAATGTCTCCAGCGGGAAGGAAATGACAGTTTGTTTCCGTCAAAATCGACGAAATCTTCGCGATTTGCGAGCTATTTTGCTTGTCTCGACGCTTAAACGGTAGTGCATTAAATTTGCAGTGTAAAATGCAGTTCAACGAGCGCTTATACGTCTGAATGTCTCCAACGGGAAGGAAATGACAGTTAGTTTTCGTCAAACTCGACGAAATCTTCGCGATTTGGGAGCTATTTCGCTTGTTTCGACGCTTAAACGGTAGTGCATTGCATTTGCAGTGTAAAGTGGAGTTCAAACAGCGCTCAGACTTCGAAATACCTCCAACGAGAAGGAAATGACACTTTGTTCTCATCAAAATCGACGAAATCTTCGCGATTTGGGATCTATTTTGCTTGTTTCAACGCTGAGACGATAGTGCATTATATTTGCAGTGTAAAATAGAGCTCAGCGAGCGCTTAAACGTCGAAATATCTCCAACGGGAAGGAAATAACGGCCAGATTTCATCGAAATCGACGAAATCATCGCGATTTTCCAACTATTTTGCATGTTTCGACGCTGAAACGGTAGTGCATTACATTTGCACCGTAAAATGGGGTTCAACGAGCGCTTATACGTCGAAATGTCTCCATCGGGAAGTAAATGACGGCTAGATTTCATAGAAATCGACGAAATCTTCGGGATTAGTGAGCTATTTTGCCTGCTGTGGACGCCTAAACGGTGGTGCATTGCATGTGCAGTGTAAAAAGGAGTTCAACGAGCGCTTAATCGTCGAAATATCTCCAACGGGAAGGAAATGACAGTTAGTTTCCGTCAAAATCGACGAAATCTTCGCGATTTGCGAGCTATTTCGCTTGTTTCGACGCTTAAACGGTAGTGCATTGCATTTGCAGTGTAAAATGGAGTTCAACCAGCGCTCAGACGTCGAAATATCTCCAACGGGAAGGAAATGACAGTTAGTTTCCGTCAAAATCGACGATGTCTTCGCGATTCTCCAGCTATTCTGTATGTTTCGACACTGAAACGGTAGTGCATTGCATTTGCAGTGCAAAATGGAGTTCAACGAGCGCTTAAACGTCGAAATTTCTCCAATGGGAAGGAAATCACGGCTAGATTTCATCGAAATCGACGAAATCTTCGCGATTTGTGAGCTATATTGCTTGTTTCGACGCTTAGATGGTAGTGCATTGCATTTGCAGTGTAAAATGGTGTTCAACGAGCGCTCAAACGTCGAAATATCTACAACGAGGAGGAAATGACACTTAGTTTTCATCAAAATCGAAGAAATCTTCGCGATTTGCGAGCTAGTTTGCGTCTCGACGCTTAATCGGTAGTGCATTGCATTTGCACTGTAAAATGGAGTTCAACGAGCTGTTAATCGTCGAAATATCTCCAACGGGTAGGAAATGACACTTAGTTTTCGTCAAAATCGACGAGGCCTTCGCGAATAGCAAGCTATTTTGCTTGTTTCCACGCTGAAACGATAGTGCATTACATTTGCAGTGTAAAATGGATTTCAGCGAGCGCTCAAACGTCGAAATGTCTCCAACGGGAAGGAAATGACGGCTAGATTTCATCAAAATCGACGAAATCTTCGCGATTTGCGAGCTATTTTGCTTGTTTCGACGTTTAAACGGTAGTGCATTGCATTTGCAGTGTAAAATAGAGATCAACGAGCGCTTATACGTCGAAATGTCTCCAACGGGAAGGAAATGACAGTTAGTTTTCGTCAAACTCGACGAAATCTTCGCGATTTGGGAGCTATTTCGCTTGTTTCGACGCTTAAACGGTAGTGCATTGCATTTGCAGTGTAAAATGGAGTTCAACCAGCGCTCAGACGTCGAAATATCTCCAACGAGAAGGAAATGACACTTTGTTTTCATCAAAATCGACGAAATCTTCGCGATTTGGGAGCTATTTTGCTTGTTTCAGCGCTGAGACGATAGTGCATTACATTTGCAGTGTAAAATAGGGTTCAGCGAGCGCTTAGACGTCGAAATATCTCCAACGAGAAGGAAATGACAGTTTCCGTCAAAATGAACGAAATCTTCGCGATTTGCGAGGTATCTTGCGTGTTTCGACGCTTAAGCCGTAGTGCGTTAGATTTGCTGTGTAAAACTGAGTTCAACGAGCGCTTATACGTCGAAATGTCTCCAACGGGAAGGAAATGACGGCCAGATTTCATCGAAATCGACGAAATCATCGCGATTTTCCAGCTATTTCGCATGTTTCGACGCTGAAACGGTAGTGCATTAAATTTGCACCGTAAAATGGGGTTCAACGAGTGCTTATACGTCGAAATGTCTCCAACGGGAAGTAAATGACGGCTGGATTTCATAGAAATCGACGAAATCTTCGGGATTAGTGAGCTATTTTGCCGGCTGTGAACGCCTAAACGGTGGTGCATTGCATGTGCAGTGTAAAATGGAGTTCAACCAGCGCTCAGACGTCGAAATATCTCCAACGGAAAGGTAATGGCGGCTAGATTTCACCGAAATCGACGGAATCTTCGCGATTTGTGAGCTATATTGCTTCTTTCGACGCTTAGATGGTAGTGCATTGCATTTGCAGTGTAAAATAGAGATCAACGAGCGCTTATACGTCGATATATCACCAACGGGAAGGAAATGACGGCTAGATTTTAGCAAAATCGACGGAATCTTCGCGATTTGTGAGCTATATTTCTTGTTTCGACGCTTAGATGGTAGTGTATTGCATTTGCAGTGTAAAATGGAGTTCAACGAGCTGTTAATCGTCGAAGTATCTCCAACGGGTAGGAAATGACAGTTAGTTGCCGTCAAAACCGACGAAATCTTCGCGATTTGCGAGCTATTTTGCTTGTTTCCGCGCTTAAACTGTAGTGCATTGCATTTGCAGTGTGAAATGGAGTTCAACGAGCGCTTAAACGTCGAAATATCTGCAACGGGAAGGAAATGACGGCTAGATTTCATCGAAATCGACGAAATCTTCGCGATTTTTTAGCTATTTTGCTTGTTTCGACGTTTAAACGGTAGTGCATTGCATTTGCAGTGTAAAATAGAGATCAACGAGCGCTTATACGTCGAAATGTCTCCAACGGGAAGGAAATGACGGCTAGATTTCATCGAAATCGTCGAAATCTTCGTGATTTGCGAGCTATTTTGCATGTCTCGTCGCTTAAGCGGTAGTCCATTGCATTTGCAGTGTAAAATGGAGTTCAACCAGCGCTCAGACGTCGAAATATCTCCAACGGAAAGGTAATGGCGGCTAGATTTCACCGAAATAGACGGAATCTTCGCGATTTGTGAGCTATATTGTTTGTTTCGACGCTTATATGGTAGTGCAGTGCATTTGCAGTGTAAAATGGTGTTCAACGAGCGCACAAACGTCGAAATATCTACAACGAGAAGGAAATGACACTTAGTTTTCATCAAAATCGAAGAAATCTTCGCGATTTGCGAGCTAGTTTGCGTCTCGACGCTTAAACTGGAGTGCATTACACTTGCAGTGTAAAATGGAGTTCAACGAGCTCTTAAACGTCGCAATATCTAAAACGGGAAGGAAATGGCGTCTAGATTTCATCGAAATCGACGAAATCTTCGCGATTTGCGAGCTATTTTGCATGTTTCGACGCTTAAACGGTAGTGCATTACATTTGCAGTGTAAAATGTATTTCAACGAGCGCTTAAACGTTGATATATCTCCAACGGGAAGGAAATGACAGTTAGTTTCCGTCAATATCATCGCGATTCGGGAGCTATTTTGCTTGTTTCGGCGCTTAAACGGTAGTGCATTGCATTTGCAGTGTAAAGTGGAGTTCAAACAGCGCTCAGACTTCGAAATATCTCCAACGAGAAGGAAATGACACTTTGTTCTCATCAAAATCGACGAAATCTTCGCGATTTGGGATCTATTTTGCTTGTTTCAACGCTGAGACGATAGTGCATTATATTTGCAGTGTAAAATAGAGCTCAGCGAGCGCTTAAACGTCGAAATATCTCCAACGGGAAGGAAATGACGGCCAGATTTCATCGAAATCGACGAAATCATCGCGATTTTCCAGCTATTTTGCATGTTTCGACGCTGAAACGGTAGTGCATTACATTTGCACCGTAAAATGGGGTTCAACGAGCGCTTATACGTCGAAATGTCTCCATCGGGAAGTAAATGACGGCTATATTTCTTCGAAATCGACGAAATCTTCGCGATTTGCGAGCTAGTTTGCTTGTCTCGACGCTTAAACTGGAGTGCATTACATTTGCAGCGTAAAATGGAATGAAACGAGCGCTAAAACATCGAAATATCTCCAGCGGAAAGGAAATAACGGCTAGCTTTCTTCAAAATCGACGAAATCTTCGCGATTTGCGAGCTATTTTGCTTGTTTCGAGGCTTAAACGGTAGTGCCTTATATTCGGTGTGTAAAACTGAGTCCAACAAGCGCTTAAACGTTGAAATATCTCCAACGGGAAGGAAATGACGGCTAGATTTCATCGAAATCGACGAAATCATCGCGATTTTCCAGCTATGTTGCATGTTTCGACGCTGAAACGGTAGTGCATTGCATTTGCAGTGCAAAATGGAGTTCAACGAGCGCTTAAACGTCGAAATATCTCCAATGGGAAGGAAATCACGGCTAGATTTCATCGAAATCGACGAAATCTTCGCGATTCGGGAGCTATTTTGCTTGTTTCGTCGCTTAAACGGTAGTGCATTGCATTTGCAGTGCAAAATGGAGTTCAACGAGCGCTTAAACGTCGAAATATCTCCAATGGGAAGGAAATGACAATTAGTTCCCGTCAAAATCGGCGAAGTCTTCGCGATTTGCGAGCTATATTGCTTGTCTCGACGCTTAAACAGTAATGCATTGCATTTGCAGTGTAAAGTAGAGTTCAGCGAGCGCCTACGCGTCGTAATATATCCAACGGGAAGGAGATGACGGCTATATTTCTTCGAAATCGTCGAAATCTTCGCTGTTTGCGAGCTGCTGGGCTTGTTTCGACGCTTAAACGGTAGAACATTACATTTGCAGTGTAAAATGGAATGAAACGTGCGCTAAAACATCGAAATATCTCCAGCGGGGAGAGAATAACGGCTACTTTTCGTCAAAATCCACGAAATTATAGGCATTTGCGAGCTATTTTTCTTGATCCGCTCTTAAACCGTAGAACATTTCATTTGCAGTGTAAAATGGAGTTCAACGAGCGCTCAAACGTCGAAATATCTCCAACGGGAAGGAAATGGCAGTTAGTTTTCATCAAAATGGACGAAATCTTCGCGATTAGGGAGCTATTCTGCTTGTGTCGACGCTTAAACGGTAGTACACTGCATTTGCAGTGTAAAATGGAGTTCACCGAGCGCTTAAACGTCGAAATGTCTCCAACGGGAAGGAAATGACTGTTAGTTTTCGTCAAAACGACGAAATCATCGCGATTTGCGAGCTATTTTGCTTGTTTCGTCGCGTAACCTGTAGTGCATTACATTTGCAGTGTAAAATGGAGTTCAGCCAGCGCTTAAACGTCGAAATATCTAAAACGGGAAGGAAATGACAGTTTGTTTTCCTCGAAATCGATGAAATCCTCGCGATTTGCGAGCTATTTTGCTTGTCTCGACGCTTAAGCGGTAGTGCATTGCATTTGCAGTGTAAAATGGAGTTCAACGAGCGCTCAAAGTTCGAAATATCTCCAACGGGAAGGAAATGACGGCTAGACTTCCTCGAAATCGACGAAATCTTCGCGATTTGCGAGCTGCTGGGCTTGTTTCGACGCTTAAACGGTAGAGCATTACACTGGCAGTGTAAAATGCAGTGAAATGAGCGCCTAAACGTCGAAATATCTGCAACGGGAAGGAAACGACGGCTAGTATTCGTCAATATCTACGAAATCACGCGATTTGGGAGCCATTTTGCTCGTTTCGACGCTGAAACGGTAGAACATTACATTTGCAGTGTAAAATGGAATGAAACGAGCGCTAAAACATCGAAATATCTGCAACGGGAAGGAAACGACGGCTAGTTTTCGTCAAAATCTACGAAATCATCGCGATTTGCGAGCTATTTTGCTTGTTTCGACGCTGAAACGGTAGAACATTACATTTGCTGTGTAAAATGGAATGAAACGAGCGCTAAAACATCGAAATATTTCCAGCGGGAAGGGAATGACGGCTAGTTTTCGTCAAAATCTACGAAGTCATCGCGATTTGCGACCTATTTTGCTTGTTTCGACGCTGAAACGGTAGAACATTACATTTGCTGTGTAAAATGGAATGAAACGAGCGCTAAAACATCGAAATATCTCCAGCGGGGAGGGAATGACGGCTACTTTTCGTCAAAATCCACGAAATTATAGCCATTTGCGAGCTATTTTTCTTGTTCCACTCTTAAACGGTAGAACATTTAATTTGCAGTGTAAAATGGAGTTCAACGAGCGCTTAAACGTCGAAATATCTGCAACGGGAAGGAAACGACGGCTAGTTTTCGTCAAAATCTACGAAATCATCGCGATTTGCGAGCTATTTTGCTTGTTTCGACGCTGAAACGGTAGAACATTTCATTTGCAGTGTAAAATGGAATGAAACGAGCGCTAAAACATCGAAATATCTACAGCGGGGAGGGAATGACGGCTACTTTTCGTCAAAATCCACGAAATTATAGCCATTTGCGAGCTATTTTTCTTGCTCCACTCTTAAACGGTGGAACATTTAATTTCCAGTGTAAAATAGAGTTCAACGAGCGCTTAACCGTCGAAATATCTCCAACGGAAGGAAATGACGGCTAGTTTTCGTCAAAATCTACGAAATCATCGCGATTTGCGAGCTATTTTGCTTGTTTCGACGCTGAAACGGTAGAACATTTCATTTGCAGTGTAAAATGGAATGAAACGAGCGCAAAAACATCGAAATATCTCCAGCGGGGAGGGAATGACGGCTACTTTTCGTCAAAATCTACGAAATCATCGCGATTTGCGAGCTATTTTGCTTGTTTCGACGCTGAAACGGGCGTGCATAACATTTACAGTATAAATGGAGTTTAGCAAGCGCTTAAACGTCGAAGTGTCTCCAACGGGAAGGAAATGACGGCTAGAGTTCATCGAAATCGACAAAATCTTTGCGTTTTGCGAGCTATTTTGCTTGTTTCGACGCTGAAACGGCAGAACATTACATTTGCAGTGTAAAATGAAATGAAGCGAGCGCTAAAACATCGAAATATCTCCACCGGGGAGGGAATGACGGCTACTTTTCGTCAAAACCCACGAAATTATAGCCATCTGCGAGCTATTTTTCTTGTTCCACTCTTAAACGGTAGAACATTGCATTTGCAGTGTAAAATGGAGTTCAACGAGCGCTTAAACGTCGAAATGTCTCCAACGGGAAGGAAATGACAGTTAGTTTTCATCAGAATCGACGAAATCTTCGCGATTTGTGAGCTATTTTGCGTGTTTCGACGCTTAAACGGTAGTGCATTGCATTTGCAGTGTAAAATGGAGTTCAACGAGCGCAAAAGCGTTGAAATATCTCCAACGGGAAGGAAATGACAGTTAGCTTCCGTCAAAATCGACGAAATCTTCGCGATTTGCGAGCTATTTTGCTTGTGTCGACGCTTAAGCGGTAGTGCATTGCATTTGCAGTGTAAAATGGAGTTCAACGAGCGCTTAAACGTCGAAATATCTCCAACGAGAAGGAAATGACAGTTAGTTTCCGTCAAAATGAACGAAATCTTCGCGATTTGCGAGGTATTTTGCGTGTTTCGACGCTTAAGCCGTAGTGCGTTAGATTTGCTGTGTAAAACTGAGTTCAACGAGCGCTTATACGTCGAAATCTCTCCAACGGGAAGGAAATGACGGCCAGATTTCATCGAAATCGACGAAATCATCGCGATTTTCCAGCTATTTTGCATGTTTCGACGCTGAAACGGTAGCGCATTACATTTGCACCGTAAAATGGGGTTCAACGAGCGCTTATACGTCGAAATGTCTCCAACGGGAAGTAAATGACCGCTAGATTTCATAGAAATCGACGAAATCTTCGGGATTAGTGAGCTATTTTGCCTGCTGTGGACGCCTAAACGGTGGTGCATTGCATGTACAGTGTAAAAAGGAGTTCAACGAGCGCTTATACGTCGAAATGTCTCCAACGGGAAGGAAATGACGGCTAGATTTCTTCGAAATCGACGAAATCTTCGCGATTTGCGAGCTATTTTGCTTTTCTCGACGCTTAAACGATAGTGCATTACATTTGCAGTGTAAAATAGAGTTCAGCGAGCGCTAAAACGTCTGAATGTCTCCAGCGGGAAGGAAATGACAGTTTGTTTCCGTCAAAATCGACGAAATCTTCGCGATTTGCGAGCTATTTTGCTTGTCTCGACGCTTAAACGGTAGTGCATTAAATTTGCAGTGTAAAATGGAGTTCAACGAGCGCTTAAACGTCGAAATATCTTCAACAGGAAGGAAATGACGTCTATATTTCTTCGAAATCGACGAAATCTTCGCGATTTGCGAGCTATTTTGCTTTTCTCGACGCTTAAGCGGTAGTGCATTACATTTGCAGTGTAAAATGGAGTTCACCGAGCGCTTAAATGTCGAAGTATCTGCAACGGGAAGGAAATGACAGTTAGTTTCCGTCAATATCATCGCGATTTGGGAGCTATTTTGCTTGTTTCGGCGCTTAAACGGTAGTGCATTGCATTTGCAGTGTAAAATGGAGTTCAACGAGCGCTTAAACGTCTCAATGTCTCCAACAGGAAGGAAATGACAGTTAGTTTCCGTCAAAATCGACGAAATCTTCGCGATTTGCGTGCTATTTTGCTTGTCTCGACGCTTAAACGGTAGTGCATTACATTTGCAGTGTAAAATAGAGTTCAGCTAGCGCTAAAACGTCTGAATGTCTCCAGCGGGAAGGAAATGACAGTTTGTTTCCGTCAAAATCGACGAAATCTTCACGATTTGCGCGCTATTTTGCTTGTCTCGACGATTAAACGGTAGTGCATTAAATTTGCAGTGTCAAATGGAGTTCAACGAGCGCTTAAACGTCGAAATATTTTCAACAGGAAGGAAATGACGTCTATATTTCTTCGAAATCGACGAAATCTTCGCGATTTGCGAGCTATTTTGCTTTTCTCGACGCTTAAGCGGTAGTGCATTACATTTGCAGTGTAAAATGGAGTTCAACGAGCGCTTAAACGTCGAAGTATCTGCAACGGGAAGGAAATGACATCTATATTTCTTCGAAATCGACGAAATCTTCGGGATTAGTGAGCTATTTTTCCGGCTGTGAACACCTAAACGGTGGTGCATTGCATGTGCAGTGTAAAAAGGAGTTCAACGAGCGCTTATACGTCGAAATGTCTCCAACGGGAAGGAAATGACGGCTAGATTTCATCGAAATCGTCGAAATCTTCGTGATTTGCGAGCTATTTTGCATGTCTCGTCGCTTAAGCGGTAGTGCATTGCATTTGCAGTGTAAAATGGAGTTCAACCAGCGCTCAGACGTCGAAATATCTCCAACGGAAAGGTAATGGCGGCTAGATTTCACCGAAATCGACGGAATCTTCGCGACTTGTGAGCTATATTGCTTGTTTCGACGCTTAGATGGTAGTGCATTGCATTTGCAGTGTAAAATAGAGATCAACGAGCGCTTATACGTCGATATATCACCAACGGGAAGGAAATGACGGCTAGATTTTAGCAAAATCGACGGAATCTTCGCGATTTGTGAGCTATATTTCTTGTTTCGACGCTTAGATGGTAGTGCATTGCATTTGCAGTGTAAAATGGAGTTCAACGAGCTGTTAATCGTCGAAGTATCTCCAACGGGTAGGAAATGACAGTTAGTTGCCTTCAAAACCGACGAAATCTTCGCGATTTGCGAGCTATTTTGCTTGTTTCCACGCTTAAACTGTAGTGCATTGCATTTGCAGTGTAAAAAGGAGTTCAACGAGCGCTTATACGTCGAAATATCTGCAACGGGAAGGAAATGACGGCTAGATTTCATCGAAATCGACGAAATCTTCGCGATTTTTTAGCTATTTTGCTTGTTTCGACGTTTAAACGGTAGTGCATTGCATTTGCAGTGTAAAATAGAGATCAACGAGCGCTTATACGTCGAAATGTCTCCAACGGGAAGGAAATGACAGTTAGTTTTCGTCAAACTCGACGAAATCTTCGCGATTTGTGAGCTATTTCGGTTGTTTCGACGCTTAAACGGTAGTGCATTGCATTTGCATTGTAAAATGGAGTTCAACCAGCGCTCAGACGTCGAAATATCTCCAACGAGAAGGAAATGACACTTTGTTTTCATCAAAATCGACGAAATCTTCGCGATTTGGGAGCTATTTTGCTTGTTTCAACGCTGAGACGATAGTGCATTACATTTGCAGTGTAAAATAGAGTTCAGCGAGCGCCTAAACGTCGAAATATCTCCAACGAGAAGGAAATGACAGTTAGTTTCCGTCAAAATGAACGAAATCTTCGCGATTTGCGAGGTATTTTGCGTGTTTCGACGCTTAAGCCGTAGTGCGTTAGATTTGCTGTGTAAAACTGAGTTCAACGAGCGCTTATACGTCGAAATCTCTCCAACGGGAAGGAAATGACGGCCAGATTTCATCGAAATCGACGAAATCATCGCGATTTTCCAGCTATTTTGCATGTTTCGACGCTGAAACGGTAGCTCATTACATTTGCACCGTAAAATGGGGTTCAACGAGCGCTTATACGTCGAAATGTCTCCAACGGGAAGTAAATGACCGCTAGATTTCATAGAAATCGACGAAATCTTCGGGATTAGTGAGCTATTTTGCCTGCTGTGGACGCCTAAACGGTAGTGCATTGCATTTGCAGTGCAAAATGGAGTTCAACGAGCGCTTAAACGTCGAAATATCTCCAATGGGAAGGAAATGACAATTAGTTCCCGTCAAAATCGGCGAAGTCTTCGCGATTTGCGAGCTATATTGCTTGTCTCGACGCTTAAACAGTAATGCATTGCATTTGCAGTGTAAAGTAGAGTTCAGCGAGCGCTTACACGTCGTAATATATCCAACGGGAAGGAGATGACGGCTATATTTCTTCGAAATCGTCGAAATCTTCGCTGTTTGCGAGCTGCTGGGCTTGTTTAGACGCTTAAACGGTAGAACATTACATTTGCAGTGTAAAATGGAATGAAACGTGCGCTAAAACATCGAAATATCTCCAGCGGGGAGAGAATAACGGCTACTTTTCGTCAAAATCCACGAAATTATAGGCATTTGCGAGCTATTTTTCTTGATCCGCTCTTAAACCGTAGAACATTTCATTTGCAGTGTAAAATGGAGTTCAGCAAGCGCTCAAACTTCGAAATATCTCCAACGGGAAGGAAATGACGGCTGGATTTCATCGAAATCGACAAAGCATTCGCGTTTTGCGAGCAATTTTGTTTGTTTAGACGCTTAAACGGTAGTGCATTGTATTTGCAGTGTAAAATGGTGTTCAACGAGCGCTTAAACGTCGAAATATCTCCAACGGGAAGGAAATGACGGCTATATTTCTTCGAAATCGACGAAATCTTCGCGTTTTGCGAGCAATTTTGCTTGTTTAGACGCTTAAACGGTAGTGCATTGCATTTGCAGTGTAAAATAGAGTTCAACGAGCGCTCAAACGTCGAAATATCTCCAACGGGAAGGAAATGGCAGTTAGTTTTCATCAAAATGGAAGAAATCTTCGCGATTAGGGAGCTATTCTGCTTGTGTCGACGCTTAAACGGTAGTACACTGCATTTGCAGTGTAAAATGGAGTTCACCGAGCGCTTAAACGTCGAAATGTCTCCAACGGGAAGGAAGTGACTGTTAGTTTTCGTCAAAACGACGAAATCATCGCGATTTGCGAGCTATTTTGCTTGTTTCGTCGCGTAAACTGTAGTGCATTACATTTGCAGTGTAAAATGGAGTTCAGCCAGCGCTTAAACGTCGAAATATCTAAAACGGGAAGGAAATGACAGTTTGTTTTCCTCGAAATCGATGAAATCCTCGCGATTTGCGAGCTATTTTGCTTGTATCGACGCTTAAGCGGTAGTGCATTGCATTTGCAGTGTAAAATGGAGTTCAACGAGCGCTCAAACTTCGAAATATCTCCAACGGGAAGGAAATGACGGCTAGATTTCCTCGAAATCGACGAAATCTTCGCGATTTGCGAGCTGCTGGGCTTGTTTCGACGCTTAAACGGTAGAGCATTACACTGGCAGTGTAAAATGCAGTGAAATGTGCGCCTAAACGTCGAAATATCTGCAACGGGAAGGAAACGACGGCTAGTATTCGTCAAAATCTACGAAATCACGCGATTTGGGAGCTATTTTGCTCGTTTCGACGCTGAAACGGTAGAACATTACATTTGCAGTGTAAAATGAAATGAAACGAGCGCTAAAACATCGAAATATCTGCAACGGGAAGGAAACGACGGCTAGTTTTCGTCAAAATCTACGAAATCATCGCGATTTTCGAGCTATTTTGCTTGTTTCGACGCTGAAACGGTAGAACATTACATTTGCTGTGTAAAATGGAATGAAACGAGCGCTAAAACATCGAAATATTTCCAGCGGGAAGGGAATGACGGCTAGTTTTCGTCAAAATCTACGAAATCATCGCGATTTGCGAGCTATTTTGCTTGTTTCGACGCTGAAACGGTAGAACATTACATTTGCTGTGTAAAATGGAATGAAACGAGCGCTAAAACATCGAAATATCTCCAGCGCGGAGGGAATGACGGCTACTTTTCGTCAAAATCCACGAAATTATAGCCATTTGCGACCTATTTTTCTTGTTCCACTCTTAAACGGTAGAACATTTAATTTGCAGTGTAAAATGGAGTTCAACGAGCGCTTAAACGTCGAAATATCTGCAACGGGAAGGAAACGACGGCTAGTTTTCGTCAAAATCTACGAAATCATAGCGATTTGCGAGCTATTTTGCTTGTTTCGACGCTGAAACGGTAGAACATTTCATTTGCAGTGTAAAATGGAATGAAACGAGCGCTAAAACATCGAAATATCTCCAGCGGGGAGGGAATGACGGCTACTTTTCGTCAAAATCTACGAAATCATCGCGATTTGCGAGCTATTTTGCTTGTTTCGACGCTGAAACGGGCGTGCATAACATTTACAGTATAAATGGAGTTTAGCAAGCGCTTAAACGTCGAAGTGTCTCCAACGGGAAGGAAATGACGGCTAGAGTTCATCGAAATCGACAAAATCTTTGCGTTTTGCGAGCTATTTTGCTTGTTTCGACGCTGAAACGGCAGAACATTACATTTGCAGTGTAAAATGAAATGAAGCGAGCGCTAAAACATCGAAATATCTCCACCGGGGAGGGAATGACGGCTACTTTTCGTCAAAACCCACGAAATTATAGCCATCTGCGAGCTATTTTTCTTGCTCCACTCTTAAACGGTAGAACATTGCATTTGCAGTGTAAAATGGAGTTCAGCGAGCGCTTAAACGTCGAAATGTCTCCAACGGGAAGGAAATGACAGTTAGTTTTCATCAGAATCGACGAAATCTTCGCGATTTGTGAGCTATTTTGCGTGTCCCGACGCTTAAACTGTAGTGCATTGCATTTGCAGTGTAAAATGGAGTTCAACGAGCGCTTAAACGTTGAAATATCTCCAACGGGAAGGAAATGACAGTTAGTTTCCGTCAAAATCTTCGCGATTTGGGAGCTATTTTGCTTGTTTCGACGCTTAAACGGTAGTACATTGCATTTGCAGTGTAAAATGGAGTTCAACGAGCGCTTAAACGTCGAAATATCTGCAACGGGAAGGAAACGAAGGCTAGTTTTCGTCAAAATCTACGAAATCATCGCGATTTGCGAGCTGTTTTGCTTGTTTCGACGCTGAAACGGTAGAGCATTACATTTGCAGTGTAAAATGGAATGAAACGAGCGCTAAAACATCGAAATATCTCCAGCGGGGAGGGAATGATGGCTACTTTTCGTCAAAATCTACGAAATTATAGCCATTTGCGAGCTATTTTTCTTGTTCCACTCTTAAACGGTAGAACATTTAATTTGCAGTGTAAAATGGAGTTCAACGAGCGCTTAAACGTCGAAATATGTCCAACGGGAAGGAAATGGCGGCTATATTTCTTCGAAATCGACGAAATCTTCGCGTTTTGCGAGCTATATTGCTTGTTTCGACGCTTAAACGGTAGTGCATTGCATTTTCAGTGGAAAATGGAGTTCAACGAGCGCTTAAACGTCGAAATGTCTCCAACGGAAGGAAATGGCGGCTATATTTCTTCGAAATCGACGAAATCTTCGCGATTTGCGAGCTATTTTGCATGTTTCGACGCTTAAACGGAAGTGCATTGCATTTGCAGTGTAAAATGGAGTTTAACGAGCGCTTAAACGTCTAAATGTCACCAACGGGAAGGAAATGACAGTTAGTTTCCGTCAAAATCGACGAAATCTTCGCGATTTGCGAGCTGTTTTGCTTGTCTCGACGCTTAATCGGTAGTGCATTGCATTTGCAGTGTAAAATGGAGTTTAACGAGCGCTTAAACGTCGAAATATCTCCAACGGGAATGAAATGACAGTTAGTTTCCGTCAAAATCGACGAAATCTTCGCGATTTGCGAGCAATTTTGCTTGTCTCGACGCTTAATCGATAGTGCATTGCATTTGCAGTGTAAAATGGTGTTCAACGAACGCTTAAACGTCTAAATGTCACCAACGGGAATGAAATGACAGTTAGTTTCCGTCAAAATCGACGAAATCTTCGCGATTTGCGAGCTATTTTACATGTTTCGACGCTTAAACGGAAGTGCATTGCATTTGCAGTGTAAAATGGAGTTTAACGAGCGCTTAAACGTCTAAATGTCACCAACGGGAAGGAAATGACAGTTAGTTTCCGTCAAAATCGACGAAATCTTCGCGATTTGCGAGCTGTTTTGCTTCTTTCGACGCTGAATCGGTCGTGCATAACATTTACAGTGTAAAATGGTGTTCAACGAACGCTTAAACGTCTAAATGTCACCAACGGGAATGAAATGACAGTTAGTTTCCGTCAAAATCGACGAAATCATCGCGATTTGCGAGCTATTTTGCTTCTTTCGACGCTGAATCGGTCGTGCATAACATTTACAGTGTAAAATGGTGTTCAACGAACGCTTAAACGTCGAAATATCTCCAACGGGAATGAAATGACAGTTAGTTTTCCTCAAAATCGGCGAAATTTTCGCGATTTGCGAGCTATTTTGCGTATTTCGACGCTTAAACGGTAGTGCATTGCATTTGCAGTGTAAAATGGTGTTTAACAGGCGCTTAAACGTCAGAAATATCTCCAACGGGAATATGAAATGACTGTTAGTTTTCCTCAAAATCGGCGTGCTGCGATTTGCGAGCTATTGCGTATTTCGGCGCTTAAACGGTAGTGCATTGCATTTTGCAGTGTAAAATGGTGTTCAACGAACGCTCAAACGTCGAAATATCTCCAACTGGAAAATGACGGTTGGTTTCATCAGAATCGACGAATATTCGCGATTTGGGAGCTATTTTGCTTCTTTTCGAGCGCTGAATCGGTCGTGCATAACATTTACAGTGTAAAATGGTGTTCAGCTTGAACGCTTAAACGTCTAAATGTCACCAACGGGAATGAAATGACAGTTAGTTTCCGTCAAAATCGACGAAATCATCGCGATTTGCGAGCTATTTTGCTTCTTTCGACGCTGAATCGGTCGTGCATAACATTTACAGTGTAAAATGGTGTTCAACGAACGCTTAAACGTCGAAATATCTCCAACGGGAATGAAATGACAGTTAGTTTTCCTCAAAATCGGCGAAATTTTCGCGATTTGCGAGCTATTTTGCGTATTTCGACGCTTAAACGGTAGTGCATTGCATTTGCAGTGTAAAATGGTGTTCAACGAACGCTCAAACGTCGAAATATCTCCAACTGGAAGGAAATGACAGTTGGTTTTCATCAGAATCGACGAAATCTTCGCGATTTGGGAGCTATTTTGCTTGTGTCGACGCTTAAGCGGTAGCGCATTGCATTTGCAGTGTAAAATGGTGTTCAACGAACGCTCAAACGTCGAAATATCTCCAACTGGAAGGAAATGACAGTTGGTTTTCATCAGAATCGACGAAATCTTCGCGATTTGGGAGCTATTTTGCTTCTTTCGACGCTGAATCGGTCGTGCATAACATTTACAGTGTAAAATGGTGTTCAACGAACGCTTAAACGTCTAAATGTCACCAACGGGAATGAAATGACAGTTAGTTTCCGTCAAAATCGACGAAATCATCGCGATTTGCGAGCTATTTTGCTTCTTTCGACGCTGAATCGGTCGTGCATAACATTTACAGTGTAAAATGGTGTTCAACGAACGCTTAAACGTCTAAATGTCACCAACGGGAATGAAATGACAGTTAGTTTCCGTCAAAATCGACGAAATTTTCGCGATTTGCGAGCTATTTTGCTTGTTTCGACGCTGAAACGGTAGAACATTACATTTGCAGTGGAAAATGGAGTTCAACGAGCGCTTTAACGTCGAAATGTATCCAACGGAAGGAAATGACGGCTAGTTTTCGTCAAAATCGACGAATTATCACGATTTGCGAGCTGTTGGGCTTGGTTCGACGCGTAAACGGTAGAGCATTACTGTTGCAGTGTAGAATGGAGTTCAACGAGCTCGTAAACGTCAAAATATCACCAACGGGAAGGGAATGACGGCTACTTTTCGTCAAAATCTACGAAATCATCGCGATTTGCGAGCTATATTGCTTGTTTCGACGCTTAAACGGTAGAGCATTACATTGGCAGTGTAAAATGGAGTGAAATGAGCGCTTAAATGTCCAAATGTCACCAACGGGAAGGAAATGATAGTTAGTTTCCGTCAAAATCGACGAAATCTTCGCGATTTGCGAACTATTTTGCTTGTCTGGACGCTTAATCGGTAGTCCATTACATTTGCCGTGTAAAATAGAGTTCAACGAGCGCTCAAACGTCGAAATATCTCCAACGGGAAGGAAATGGCAGTTAGTTTTCCTCAAAATCGACGAAATCTTCGCGATTTGCGAGCTATTTTGCGCATTTCGACGCTTAAACGGTAGTGCATTGCATTTGCAGTGTAAAATGGACTTCAACGAGCGCATAAACGTCAAAATATCTGCAACGGGAAGGAAACGACGGCTAGTATTCGTCAAAATCTACGAAATCTTCGCGATTTGCGAACTATTTTGCTTGTCTCGACGCTGAAACGGTAGAACATTACATTTGCAGTGTAAAATGGAATGAAACGAGCGCTAAAACATCGAAATATCTCCAGCGGGGAGGGAATGACAGTTAGTTTCCGTCAACATCATCGCGATTTGGGAGCTATTTTGCTTGTTTCGACGCTTAAATGGTAGTGCATTGCATTTGCAGTGTAAAATGGAGTTAAACGAGCGCTTAAGCGTCGAAATATCTCCAACGGAAAGGAACTGGCGGCTAGATTTCGTCGAAATCGGCGAAATCTTCGCGAATTGCAAGCTATTTTGCTTGTCTCGACGCCTACACGGTAGTGCATTACATTTGCAGTGTAAAATGGAGTTCAACGAGCGCTTAAACGTCGAAGTATCTCCAACGGGAAGGAAATGACAGTTAGTTTCCGTCAGAATCGACGAAATCTTCGCGATTTACGTGCTATTTTGCTTGTCTCGACGCTTAAACGGTAGTGCATTGCATTCGCAGTGTAAAATGGAGTTCAACGTGAGCTCAAACGTCGACATGTCTCCAACGGGAAGGAAATGACGGCTAGATTTCATCAAAATCGACGAAATCTTCGCGATATGCGAGTTATTTTGCGTGTTTCGACGCTAAAACGGCAGTGCATTGCATTTGCAGTGTAAAATGGAATCCAACGAGCGCTTAAACGTCGAAATATCTCCAACGGGAAGGAAATGACGGCTAGTTTTCTTCAAAATCGACGAAATCTTCGCGATTTGCGAGCTATTTTGCTTGTTTCTACGCTTAAACGGTCGTGCATTACATTCGGTGTGTAAAACTGAGTCCAACGAGCGCTTAAACGTCGAAATATCTCCAACGGGAAGGAAATGACGGCCAGATTTCGTCAAAATCGACGAAATCTTCGCAATTGGCGTGCAATTTTGCTTGTTTCGACGCTTAAACGGTAGTGCATTACACTTGCAGTGTAAAATGGAGTTCAACGAGCGCTTAAACGTCGAAATAACTCCAACGGGAAGGAAATGACGGCTAGATTTCATCGAAATCGACAAAATCTTCGCTATTTGCGTGCAATTTTGCTTGTTTCGACGCTTAAACGGTAGTGCATTGCATTTGCAGTGTAAAATGGAGTTCAACGAGCTGTCAAACGTCGAAATATCTCCAGCGGGAAGGAAATGACGGCTAGTTTTCTTCAAAATCGACGAAATCTTCGCGATTTGCGAGCTATTTTGCTTGTTTCTACGCTTAAACGGTAGTGCATTACATTCGGTGTGTAAAACTGAGTCCAACGAGCGCTTAAACGTCGAAATATCTCCAACGGGAAGGAAATGACGGCTAGATTTCATCGAAATCGACGATGTCTTCGCGATTTGGTAGCTATTTTGCTTGTTTCGACGATTTAACGGTAGTGCGTTACATTTGCACTGTAAAATGGTGTTCAACGAGCGCTTATACGTCGAAATATCTCCAACGGGAAGGAAATGACAGTTAGTTTTCGTCACAATCGAAGAAATCTTCGCGATTTGGGAGCTGTTTTGCTTGTTTCGTCGCTTAAACGGTAGTGCATTACATTTGCAGTGTAAAATGGAGTTCAATGAGCGCTTAAACGTCGAAATATCTCCAACGGGAAAGAAATGACGGCTAGATTTCATCAATATCGACGGAATCATCGCGATTTGCGACCAATTTCGCTTGTTTCGACGCTGAAACGGTAGAGCATTGCATTTGCAGTGTAAAATGGAGAACAATGTGCGCTCAAACGTCGAAAGATCTACAACGGGAAGGAAATGACGGCCAGATTTCGTCAAAATCGACGAAATCTTCGCAATTGGCGTGCTATTTTGCTAGTTTCGACGCTTAAACGGTAGTGTATTGCTTTTGCAGTGTAAAATGGAGTTCAACGAGCTGTCAAACGTCGTAGTATCTCCAACGGGAAGGAAATGACAGTTTTCGTCACAATCGAAGAAATCTTCGCGATTTGGGAGCTGTTTTGCTTGTTTCGTCGCTTAAACGGTAGTGCATTGCATTTGCAGTGTAAAATGGAGTTCAACGAGCGCTTAAACGTCGAAATATCTCCAACTGAAAGGAAATGGCGGCTAGTTTTCTTCAAAATCGACGAAATCTTCGCGATTTGCGAGCTATTTTGCTTGTTTCGACGCTTAAACGGTAGTGTATTACATTCGCTGTGTAAAACTGAGCCCAACGAGCGCTTAAACGTCGAAATATCTCCAACGGGAAGGAAATGACGGCTAGATTTCATCGGAATCGACGAAGTCTTCGCGATTTGGAAGCTATTTTGCATGTTTCGACGCTGAAACGGTAGTGCGTTACATTTGCTGTGTAAAACTGAGTCCAACGAGAGCTTAAACGTCGAAATATCTCCAACGGGAAGGAAATGACGGCTAGATTTCATCGAAATCGTCGAAACCTTCGCGATTTGCGAGCTACATTGCTTGTTTCGACGCTTAAACGGTAGTGCATTACATTTGCAGTGTAAATTGGAGTTTAACGTGGGCTTAAACGTCGAAATATCTCCAACGGGAAGGAAATGACAGTTTGTTTTCGTCAAAATCGACGAAATCTTCGCGATTTGGGAGCTATTTCGCTTGTTTCGACGCTGAAGCGGTAGTGCGTTACATTTGCTGTGTAAAACTGAGTTCAACGAGCGCTTAAACGTCGAAATATCTCCAACGGGAGGGAAACGACAGTTAGTTTTCGACGAAATCGACGGAATCATCGCGATTTGCTGCTATTTTCGCTTGATTCGACGCTTAAACGGTAGTGCATTACATTTGCAGTGTAAAATGGAGTTCAACGAGCGCATAAACATCGAAATATCTCCAATGGGAAGGAAATGACAATTAGTTTTCGACAAAATCGACGAAATCTTCGCGGTTTGCGAGCTATTTTGCTTACTTCGACGCTTAAACGGTAGTGCATTGCATTTGCAGTGTAAAATGGAGTTCAACGAGCGCTTAAACGACGAAATATCTCCAACGGGAAGGAAATGACAGTTAGTTTTCGTCCAAATCAACGGAATCATCGCGATTTGCTGCCAGTTTCGCTTGATTCGACGCTTAAACGGTAGTGCATTACATTTGCAGTGTAAAATGGAGTACAACGAGCGCATAAACATCGAAATATCTCCAATGGGAAGGAAATGACAATTAGTTTTCGACAAAATCGACGAAATCTTCGCGGTTTGCGAGCTATTTTGCTTACTTCGACGCTGAAACGGTAGAACATTACATTTGCAGTGTAAAATGGAGTTCAACGAGCGCTCAAACGTCGAAATATCTCCGACGGGAAGGAAATGGCAGTTAGTTTTCCTCAAAATCGACGAAATCCTCGCGATTTGTGAGCTATTTTGCGTGTTTCGACGCTTAAACGGTAGTGCATTGCATTTGCAGTGTAAAATGGAGTTTAACGAGCGTTTAAACGTTGACATATCTCCAACGGGAAGGAAATGACAGTTAGTTTCCGTCAAAATCTTCGCGATTTGGGAGCTATTTTGCTTGTTTCGACGCCTAAACAGTAGGGCATTGCATTTGCATTGTAAAATGGAGTTAAACGAGCGCTTAAGCGTCGCAATATCTCCAACGGGAAGGAAGTGGCAGTTAGTTTTCCTCAAAATCGACGAAATCTTCGCGATTTGCGAGCTATATTGCTTGTTTCGACGCTTAAACGGTAGTGCATTACATTTGCACTGTAAAATGGTGTTCAACGAGCGCTTATACGTCGAAATGTCTCCAACGGGAAGGAAATGACGGCTAGATTTCATCACAATCGAAGAAATCTTCGCGATTTGGGAGCTATTTTGCTTGTCTCGACGCTTAGTCGGTAGTCCATTACATTTGCCGTGTAAAATAGAGTTCAACGAGCGCTCAAACGTCGAAATATCTCCAACGGGAAGGAAATGGCAGTTAGTTTTCCTCAAAATCGACGAAATCTTCGCGATTTGCGAGCTATTTTGCATGTTTCGACGCTTAAACGGTAGTGCATTGCATTTGCAGTGTAAAATGGACTTCAGCGAGCGCTCAAACGTCGAAATGTCTCCAACGGGAAGGAAATGACGGCTAGATTTCATCAAAATCGACGAAATCTTCGCGATATGCGAGCTATTTTGCTTGTTTCGACGCTTAAACGGTAGTGCATTGCATTTGCAGTGTAAAATGGAGTTAAACGAGCGCTTAAGCGTCGAAATATCTCCAACGGAAAGGAACTGACGGCTAGATTTCGTCGAAATCGGCGAAATCTTCGCGAATTGCAAGCTATTTTGCTTGTCTCGACGCCTACACGGTAGTGCATTACATTTGCAGTGTAAAATGGAGTTCAACGAGCGCTTAAACGTCGAAGTATCTCCAACGAGAAGGAAATGACAGTTAGTTTCCGTCAGAATCGACGAAATCTTCGCGATTTACGTGCTATTTTGCTTGTCTCGACGCTTAAACGGTAGTGCATTGCATTCGCAGTGTAAAATGGAGTTCAACGTGAGCTCAAACGTCGACATGTCTCCAACGGGAAGGAAATGACGGCTAGATTTCATCAAAATCGACGAAATCTTCGCGATATGCGAGTTATTTTGCGTGTTTCGACGCTAAAACGGCAGTGCATTGCATTTGCAGTGTAAAATGGAATCCAACGAGCGCTTAAACGTCGAAATATCTCCAACGGGAAGGAAATGACGGCTAGATTTCATCGAAATCGACGAAGTCTTCGCGATTTGGGAGCTATTTTGCTTGTTTCGACGCTTAAACGGTAGTGCATTACATTTGCACTGTAAAATGGTGTTCAACGAGCGCTTATACGTCGAAATGTCTCCAACGGGAAGGAAATGACAGCTAGATTTCATCGAAATCGACGAAATCTTCGCGATTTGCCGAGTATTTTGCATGGTTCGACGCTTAAACGGTAGTGCGTTGCATTTGCAGTGTAAAATGGAGAACAATGTGCGCTCAAACGTCGAAAGATCTACAACGGGAAGGAAATGACGGCCAGATTTCGTCAAAATCGACGAAATCTTCGCAATTGGCGTGCAATTTTGCTTGTTTCGACGCTTAAACGGTAGTGCATTACACTTGCAGTGTAAAATGGAGTTCAACGAGCGCTTAAACGTCGAAATAACTCCAACGGGAAGGAAATGACGGCTAGATGTTGGGAAGTTGGACTCCCCCCGATTACCCATCCGAATCGCGTCTTTTGCAGACGCAGTCCAGGCTCGTCTGGCTGCGTGAGGTTGACTTGTCCCACACACATCGACGCGAGTGTTGAACCTGAGCTTAATAGTACATCTATCGGAGTTGGTAAATGAAATCGTGGATCGGCCAATTTGAGATTTTTTGGTATCTCAAGTGTCGAACGATCGATGGGTTCGCTGGGAATTAAGGTTGATATGATTGGAATGATAAGGAACGTTAATGTCCGCGTGTATGTACCGTCAGTGGAAGTGATCGTGGCCGTGATGTGTCGCTTAGAGGTCGTTGTCAAGGTATCTAGAGCTCCGATCGGGACCGAACATTTGTTTTGCCTTATCCTTAACGATTTTGCTAATTCCTCGGTAATGAAGTTCATACTGGATCCGGTGTCGAGCAACGCTCGACAACGGATTGGTTGCTGTTTATCATTCAAAATATTAATCTGCGCTGTGATGACTAGATCATTGGACAGTAATTCGGATGCTATTGGTTTGATATGTTCGGTCATGAACGGAGTCGTCGATCGTCGGCGTCATTGGTTGTGTGTTCGTTTGTCACTGGGCGGTGGACTTGGAGACGCGGCTGTTCGTGGTGTTTCCGATCTGTGGTCTGTTGTGTGCCTTTTGCGACGAGTGGGTGATACGTAGGGTGGCAAAGAAGGTGTTGTGGATCGGCTATTTGATGGGGAAGATTTCGGGCTGGACGTGCTGGAACGAGACCCTGAATGGCGTTTTGTCCTATGCAGCATTGTATGATGTCGTTCTCCGCATACGCGACATGATCCTGCGAAACAATGCTTCGTTGTGTGCCCTTTCCCGAGGCAGTTGAGGCATAGTGATGCCCTTTTGACCTCCCGAATGCGTTCGCGAAGGGATTTGGTTTTGAAGGTGTCACATCTCCAAATGGGGTGTGGTCCTTGACAGGTGGGGCATGTTGGAGTAACCTGTGTCGCCGTAAGTGCATGCCCTCGTGATGCGCGTTGACGGACAGGAGTAGTTTGTTCCGGTGATTCTCTTGTTTGTCTGACTGTGGTGATCGGTCTGGAGCTTCGTGCTAATCTCTCTAGGAAGTTTAGTAAATGAATGTACGGAGGCACCTCGTTATTGGGCAGCGTCATTTCCCATTGCTTTTGGATACTTAGTGGATGAGAGGATGATACTTATTTTCGAGAGGATGAGGCTGTTGAGCATAGCACTGGAATCGGGGTAGGATTCTCCTAATTTGTTCAATGCATATATGTGTTGTTTAAATGTGTGGACTAAGCGCCTTAATTCCGTTGGAGATTCCTTGGTTATCCTTGGATAATCAATTATTGCCATGCAGTGACTGAAAGCTGTGTATCGTGGACATTCGAAACTTTCCTTGAGAACGGCAATAGCCTGACTGTAGTTTACATTACTAAGGGGTAACGCGTTTAAACAATCGGCTGCTTCTCCTTGCAGGGCGGACTGCAGGTAATGGAATTTCTGTATGTCAGTGAGACTAGGATTTTTATCGATTGTGGAGGAAAAGGTATCATAAAACGTGTTCCATTTTTCTAAGCTTCCGTCAAAGGTAGGGAGCCGAAGATCTGGTAATTTAATGGATATCGGATTTAAACTTGCGGATGATGAACAGGTTGGGGGGTTTATGGGTGTCAACGGCGAAGCTGTTTGCGCGTTCCTCAGAAGATTTTGTAGCCTTGTGTCTACCGCGACGTACTGATCCCTTATTTCGAAGCCGCGCGCTTGTTACTCCTCGTCCAATACTTCTAATTCGAGTTGAATCGCTTCGAATTGACTCGCAACTTCGGTCAGTTGTTTCTCGTAATTCTTTAATAAGGAATTTTGCTGACTCTCAGATTGCTCGTACTCGTCCAGTCGATTCGATAAATATGTGAATCGGCCGCTACAATAGCCTCGTCTCCGACGCAGGGAGATGAGTTGGTCTTCGCTCGTCATCGTTGCCGAGGATAGGAGATGGTTGAAATAAGGAACGAGCTTACCTTACTGTCGTGCGGCGTGAGGTCGCGTGTATGTTAAGTTGTGAAATTCGTTGCGTTGATGATTGTCCAGTTGCGACGGAAGGCTGCGTGGTTGCGTTCCCTTGCCAATGGGATGTGCTTCTTCGAAGATGACGCGCCTGACGTCACTGGTTTCGCTGTAGTGGATGCTCCTGCTTCCGCTGCTGGTTTTGATAAAGTCACGTGGCACTGTGTGGTCACTGGTAAGTGCACTCTTCACTGGCACGTGATCCGGCTCGAAGGACCAAAATGTTTCGATCATTCGCGGAGAGACGCGATCGCGAGATATCACGTCAACGAGAGTTGTAAGTTCTCGTTACGATTAGACAATCGACGCCACGAACTGATCGATTCCCTTATTTCGATTATGATAATAAGGGTAGTTCAATGAAATTTCACAGAATTAACACAACTAAATTAATGTTTATTGCAACAACTTATTAACTAGAAAGATATAAATGGAACAACAAAAAGAAATGTGACTACGTAATGCGCGATACAAGATATGTGTGGACTGTTTGGCTTCTCGAAACGTTCTGATTCTTTCTGGAAGGCGACCCCCACTACCTTCGGATCACGTCACATTCTTTTACGCCAGATAAAATAACGGCCACGAATCGACGTTTCTGGAGGCCGCCCTGCTTAATGAACCATGCGCTTGCCACTACAATGTTTGTTTTGCCGGGCAGCCGCGACGATCCGTCTGCGACATTATAGTGCCGCGACCGACAGTTAAGAATATGATCTATGGCAAGCCGCATGGCGTAACAGCTAGTTTTAAGTATGTATCTTAGATTATCGGTTTGATAGAATTCGCACACATATATATATTTCTGACAATGTAACCTTCATTTCTTTAATAATACAATATTGTATGTTTTATGTATTCGTTAAACTATTAAGTTTTGACTTCATGTATACTTATATTTCATAAATTGATAATATTGTATTTATTGCATAGTATTGGAAGCACTGTCTCTAATATTTACTAGGTTATTACATGTTCGGCATATATGTTTATACTTATATGTAACTCTCCAAATTGATTGATTGAAATATATATATATATATATATATATATAAATAAGTAACAGCGGTCAGTTTGTGAAAAGTGCTCGTTAACAAATCTTAAATTACAACGAAACGAAATTGTTCAACACCTTAAAATTGAAAATTACCGAACTAAGTAGGAAAAAGGCCACAATGTTTGTAGAACCTCGATAAGTGTTCGCCGAGACAGTTTCGACATCTGGACTACGTCGGACAGTTTACGACGGATATCCGTCACATAAAAGGGGTAGAAAATAACGTAGCCGATACTCTATCTCGCATCGAAGCGATCGGAAAACCAATAGATCACCATACGCTAGCTGCAGCGCAAGAAAAGGATAGCGAGCTACGCAAAATTATCAACGCTGGCTCGAGCGCGTTGCAACTGAGAAAAGTACGATTTCCCGATCACAACGTCGAGTTATACTGCGATATTAAAACCGAGACCGTGCGACCGTACGTACCGGAACCGTTACGCCGCACCGTATTCCAAGCGCTACATGGACTTTCCCACCCGGGGATGCGAGCTACGCGAAAATTGGTAGCGACGCGCTTCGTCTGGCCGTCGGTAAATAAAGATTGCCGAACGTGGACACGACAATGCATACCGTGTCAGCGCAACAAAGTCACCAGACACGTATCCTCGCCCGTCGGAACGTTCGGAACGCTAGCGGGCCGGTTCGAGCATATACACGTAGATATCATCACAATGCAATATTCGCAAGGATACCGTTATTGCCTTACGTGTATCGATCGTTTTTCGCGTTGGCCTGAAGCCATACCTATCGCCGATATGGAAGCGTCAACCGTGGCTTCGGCCCTCCTTTCTACCTGGATATCTCGTTTCGGCGTACCCTTGAAAATTACGACTGATCAAGGACGTCAATTCGAATCGCGTTTATTCGAGGAATTATGCCGGTTGCTCGGCGTCAAACATTTGCGTACAACGGCCTACCATCCAGCGTTTAACGGGATGGTAGAACGCCTACACAGACAATTAAAGGCGGCGATCAAATGCCACGACACGAGCAACTGGGTCGGAATTCTCCCGATCGTCTTATTAGGTATAAGAACCGCGATAAAGGAGGACCTAAACGCAACGGCGGCCGAAATGATTTACGGCACCGGCATACGTCTGCCGGCGGAATTCTTTTTGCCAACTAGTCAACGGGCCAACTTGGAATACGCGAACCGGCTGAGAGAACGCATGGAGAGGGTCAGACCACACCCGATTACTCGCCACGGCGAAAAGAAAATTTTCGTCTTCAAGGAATTAGAGACGTCGCCATACGTATTCGTGCGCCACGACGCGATTGGAGGACCATTACAGCCACCGTACGATGCACCGTATAAAGTCATACAGAGAGGTGATAAGACATATACGGTAAAAATAAATAATCGCGACGTAACGGTTTCCATAGATCGCTTGAAGCCTGCGTTTGTCATTCCCGAAGACCTCGAACAAAGGTCCGCCGAGACTCGCAACGTGCTAATTCCGGTAGACCAAACGAATGTCCGCGACGAAAGCAGGGCGAACGCCAATAACCAAACGACAAACGGAGAAAATACCCGGAATAGATACGTTACGCGGTCTGGGCGAAGAGTCCGATTTCCCGATCGGTTTCAGGCAGGTTTCGGATAAGTGTTAAGAACCGGCCAACGCGCACACTACTTCGTAATATCCATATATTCTTTTATTTACGTAGCGTTATCACTGGTAAGGGGGTACTGTGGCGACAAGGACTATGGAACTTTCCAACGGCTCCGCGATACAAAGCGCTACGCTACGCCGTCGAAACGCGACACGACGCACTCAATCTGTCATCGATATCTTCACGCTCCTTCAGCCGAATTTCTCTGAAGGGCATACAGGCGCCAGCCACGAGGACACTTATAACGAACGCACGTCAGTGGGGATATCGATGGGCAATGGAAAAAGAATCAGTTCGGTCGAAAAAATAAGCACATTCGACCACGAGCCGTGAGACGCGAAAGACGAAAAGAAACGGGTACGCTTTTATAGGAGAAATCAACCGAACGACGCTATTGTTTATCGACGTTAAGAATCAGCCGATGTTATTTGCATTATTGGTTAAATATCACCTAGTGTACTTCAGTACCTATTACACCATTCCACCTCATATTCAAGAGATAAAAACAAAACACCATTAAAAGCTGTAACAGTTATACTTTCAGACCAGAAGAATAAGATGAGAGTATAAGTAAATGAAAAGATATGGAACATTTAAGGACACTAGATATAGCATTGCAAAGAAAGGACAAGATCATACATGATCTATCACAAACGCTATCATACTTTGAGAAAAATATATTTTTTATCTTTCTTAAAATCCTTTTTAAGAAGGAAAAATGATTTGAAACAAGAACAAAAGAAACTTTCAATCATTTTTCTTGCCTTAAATCGCAGTGTAAAAGTAAAGATGAAAATTTGGGGAAATTAGGATTACATCAACATGGATTTTAGCAACAGGTTTGGAACCATGCAGGATCTTAATCATACTACAGAATTTATCATCAATACTTTTGCGACATAAATTCCTGAAGATGGATTTCTAATATCTTCATTGGAATTTTGTAAATTTCTACCAGAATAAAATATCCAAAATTAAAGCTAGTGGTTTGTTGAATGACTTGACATATCTCATAGCTGTGTATCCTTATATTCTAGAATGAAGCTGATAAAAAATAAACAGTGTTCAATGTTATAGCGGATTGTAAAGACAATACAATGAACGAGCATACCTTGTTGGCTGCGAATTGAAACGTTGCTCGTCACCGTGTGTGTCTGATTTGACGTGCAAGACATTTCCTTGCGGAAGTTGAATTAAAATTAAATTTTTTATAAATAAAATATATATAATAATATTGTTAATAAGTTTTAAATTAGAATAAAAAATAGATAAAAATAGGATAAAAAATATATAAATATGAATATAAATATATATATATATTTATATTATAATATAATTATATATATAATTATAAATATATATATATATTATATATATATAAATTTTATTAAAAAATTTTAGTTTTTATTAAAAAATTAGTAAATAAAAATATTTTATTTACAATAAAAAGATTAATTATTAATTAAAATTTTAATAAAAATATATATATATATATGAGTGTGTGTGTGTGTGTGTGTGCGCGCGCGCGCGTGCGCGCGTGTGTGTGTGTGTGTGTATGTCGGGTTTACATTAGAATTAGGGTTAGGGGCGTAAAGCGAATCTTCGTTTGGATTACACATCGTCGTTATGCAATAGAGAAGACATTGGCTAGTGCAAATACGATTACCATAGAACCGGACAAGTAACCGTGGTAATTAGATACTCGAGAAACTAATGACAATGATCCTAGGTTCAATAACGAACCCGCGGACAACAACGGGACGGTAGCCGTACGCACTCGCAAAGATCTAAGTCGGATTCTGTGTTAATAGTCGCTGGCGTTAATCTCTTTTTTTTTTTGTCGATGAGACCGCAAGAGAGAATGACTTTCCGTCCCGGTGATACCCCAGAGGAAAACTATGACGGGATGTGTCTAAGGACACGAGATCATCGGATTCGTCGGGGACATCCTACGTTCGGAAAGTAAGGGAAATTGACGTTGCTGCTAATTGGCCAATCTCCATATCGGTAGTTAGAAAAGGATGCTAGCCGCCCTTGAGGGAGGGTTGCTAGTGGGAGACGTCGTTCGTGGAAAAATAGGTCTCTCCTGTCTTCCCGTAACTGGGACACAGGCTGTGTATCTGTTGAAGGATTTTAGGTAACTAGATATTAGTGTTTATGACGGTCCTCGGGCTAGCCGATCACGTACTGTGGAGATGCATCGACATCTGGTAAACATCCTGCCCGGAGAATAGGATCTGCGTGTGGCGAGCGACAGAAACCGTTGGAATGTTTACTGCCATGTGCCGCTACAAATCTTTCTTTTAAGGAGAGCTATAGGATTACTTAATGCCTTTGTTAGATGGAGAGTTCGTCCCGTTGACCGTGTGACACCAATTACCTCTCAGAGAAAAGACATCGACTCCCGACTGTCGGACGCCAACGCCGCGCCGCATCTTAGTCCCCATCAGAGATAAGGCCCCAACACCGACTTTCGGACTCCTTGGAATCCACACCAAACCCCCCAACATCCCCAAGCCAGGGTGTATATAAGCCGAGACTTCATCCAGCCCGGGGAGTTCTCGTTCTAGTTGCTGTTCTTGTACAACACCCCTTTCGCTGTTCAACGTTATTCTACTGTAAGTGCCAAAGTCATAATAAAGTTCGATAAAAGAGAATTAATAGTTGGGCTACGACTCAGCTTTCTTTTCTCTCGCAACCCAAGTACCAACTTTACGTGACATTTTGGCGATCCGTGCCAGGATCCATCAACTTCAAGAAAACGAAATTACGCATTTCGGCATACGTGCATCATTGAAGATTGAGGGATCAGCGGACCTCTGCAGATCAGCTCACTTTGCGTGAAAACGACTTCTACGGAAAGCGGACTACGGTCATCACCAAAACTGAAACTGGTCACGAAAAGAGGAATATTCAGGTAAAGAACTGGATGCTTTTAAATATTATCGTACTCGTCGCAATAGCTTCGCTAGTACAGACTCCAACAACAGTACAATAACCACTATGAGCAAAAAATCAGAAGACACATCTTCTGTTAGCCCTATGGCTACTGCTGTGGATCCAAGTATTCGGGCCATACTAGACGCTATGCAGAACCACTATGAGCAAAAAATCAGAAGACACATCTTCTGTTAGCCCTATGGCTACTGCTGTGGATCCAAGTATTCGGGCCATACTAGACGCTATGCAGAAGCAGAACGAAATCAAGTTAAGAAAACTGTTAAAGGAGACTATTAAAGCAGCGACTAGTCGGAGTTATCAGGGTAGTTTAGTTTCTCATAATTTGAACAAAAGCGTGGAGAAAACAGACGTTACTGTAGGAAATGAAGAAATGGTTTTGAAAGAATTTTCAAAAGAATTGCAGTCTAATGTAGAAAATTCTTATGAAAAGAAAGTATCAATTGACACCGCTTCGCAGGATTATATTAATCTTATATTAATCAGACTTAATGTTTGATGTCAATAGCTCAACAGAATACCAGAAAGAGTCTGTGAAACGAAGGAAAGAAGATATTGCAGTATTGTATAATGATTTGTCACCATCTTCGTCACAAGATACTCAAAATTTACAAGAATGGTTTGACAAAAAAAAGTAAAAGTTTAGGAGAAGCAGAAAAAGATCATAACAAGAAGGATAATATTTCAATGAGAAATATTTTGGACGGCGATACAAATAAAGAAAACCAAATTGAAGCGAAGGAATTAGAAGCAGTTAGTAAATCAACTGCTGAAAATGATACAAAATCAATAGACAACGTTGAACAAAATATATCATTAGAATCCATACAAAAAGCAAGAGATAATGCTTACAATAATGAACATTTGCTTATAGAAGACGACCAAATGATGACAGCGAAAAATGCGTGTGACACTACAGAATCAAAAACTTCAGCAGATCTTATGTCGAGAAATTTAGATGCTAATACACAAGAG
>NW_022883413.1:0-31700 GCF_011952255.1 Bombus vosnesenskii | reverse complement strand
TTGTTGTATAAATTTTTCACATACGAAAATACTTATTTTTTCTCCTTTTTAGACATTATTAAATGATAAGATTTTTTAATAAAAGAAAGTGATAAAAACGCTGTCAGTTATTAAATAAAAAATAATTAAAGTTTAGGAGTTGGTAACTTTGATATTAAATTACAAAAGTTGCAGCAATAGAATTGGCGACTACATTTTTATGTTATTAGGTACATCTATTCGACATCGACATTCCTAATAAGATTACTTTTCGAGAGAGTGATTCACTCAGTCCTGGTAACTCCCTAACGACGTTCGATGTGAAGGGCTGCAAAATAGGTATTGGCATTTGCTATGATATTAGATTCGAGGAAATGGCACGCATTTATCGGAACAAAGGTACAGTAACTTAATCGATCAATACTTAACTAGCAAAAAATCAAATATCTTTCTTAAATATATTCTATATAAAATTAATATAATCTGTAACTCTGTATAAAAAGAAGCTTAATTTAAAAAACCAGTATATTTGCTGAAAATGAAAGAAATAAAAGAATTAAAAGCACAATAAGAGAACTGTCCTCGCATATTCAGAAATGATGGAATGTGAACCGTGCAACTACGAAGTTAATTGGTATTCGGTGGCTTCATATTTCCTGCTTCTCTGGGTTAGGTTGCCAAATGCTGATATATCCAGCGGCATTCAATATGACCACTGGACCACTGCACTGGTCATTCCTTCAGCGTTTCAGAGCGAATGATAATCAATTATACGTTGCCTGCATATCACCGGCTCGTGTTCCTTAAGCAAGTTACGTCGCATGGGGACATACACAGTTGACCAATCCCTGGGGAAAGATTCTTTACGATTTGGAAACTCAAGAGAATATGGCAGTCACCGATATCGGTAATTTACAGCTTAAAATTAAAAGCGAGAGATCCATGATGTAATTAATTTTTAGTCTCGTTAATTTATCGATTTAGCCATCTTCCTCTGTATTTGTTGAATTTATTAGTAAGCATTACTTATTACTTCGTATGTTTCTTTTTTCTATCAGATCTAAAAGTTGTTGAGGAAGTAAGGGCTCAGATACCTACATTCTCTCAGAGACGTACAGATTTGTACGACACTGTCTGTAAGAAGGAGTAACTCTACACTAAAACAGAAAATGTTTTTTTATAATATTTCTACTACAATATCCTTTTTTTGTGAATTATTACTAATTTCTTATTATTTGTACTAAATGAATGACTCAATTAAGAAAACCAAAACGTTATAAATAATAATCTGTATATTTTGTGTATCAATTGGATATTATAATAATATAGGAATGCTATAATAATATAGGATAATAATATAGGAGAATAATAATATAGAAACAAATACATGCTTTTAAACACCTTTAATATCGATCACATAAATTGTTATAATTCACAATGATTACGCATACATAAAAGACCCCTTGATAGTAAAATTTACGATCAAAAGGCAATTACGTATCGTTTAACAACATTTAATTTATAACACCTTTTAAACATTTAGACAGATTAACACATAACACTTCTTATATATAAACATCAATTCGAAGTTATCAGCTTGGAGAAATTGGTCGATTAATACCTGTAGATTGTCTGTCTCGATGAAAGACTTAAAGAGAGCAAAAACATGATAATGCCGCTAATATAATATTCCTTCTTTCTTGTATCTGTCTGCCTCTCAGGTCGTTTTACTAATTGCAATAAGTAATTTCGACTTCTTTGGGCTCTCTTTTAACGCATTCGAGACCGAAAGAAATTCATATCAGTCAGTAGGCAAGGGTATAATATACATATTTTATATATAACTTATGTAGTTATGTATATATCATGTTAATTTCATATTTTTTTCAATATAGAATTATTATATATATATGTCGGATCACGATTCGAATTTTGGGCGCGCGACGACTCTTCATGTGGACTAGCTATCGTTTCACAAAGCCGAGATTTTATTTACACGTATATACAGGTCTATCACTAAGCTTAACAAATAAGTACAACTAATAATAAGTCTAACAAACACTAAGCCTAATGAATAATACGATCTACGAATAATTAAATTAAATAATACTATTAGCAATGTTTGAGTTCAAACGAATCCACGGTCACCGGGATAACTCCTTACTAAGCGAAACTAACTTAGACGCAAATGCGATCGTCGAAAATGCTCGATGTATCACTCTCCAAGGCAATCGCAAGAATGCCAGCCTCGTGGAGATTTTTCTCCCTGTACGATTGCATTTTGTTTTCTATACCCGTTTGGAAGCATCGAGAAGGTTCCAAACGCCGTTGCTAGGCACACTCGTTGGAAGCATCGAGAAAGTTCCAAACGCCGTTGCTAGGCAGTTTCTGCCTGGAGTTTTGATTACTAATACAATGTATGTCCCATTGCATCGGCACCTCCGAGGCAACATCACACGTGGCTAGGCCCGCTCTCGAGGCCGCATGCCGCCACAACCACATTTCTCGGAAAACACATACAACCACTCCAGACCTCCGTTAGATAAAACATCCATCCCGTGACCGTGGCTACGTTCAGCGACCGATTGTCACCTCGAACCCAATCTCGCTTATTACAAATCTTAAGCAATTACAACTATAATAAAATCTAGGCTAAGGTACTAGAGGATGTTCCCAAGATTTCCAAGGAAAGGCTTCGGCTTTCCTTTCATCTCCGACATATATATATATATATATATATATATATATATATATATATATATATATAACTGTACATAATACATTATAGAATAACATAGTATATAATTTTATATTTTAAAAATATGAGACATACTATTTAAGATTGTCATCGATTTAAAATCAAAGTATGAAAAGGGTACCCTGGAGAGAGTAAAACACAGAATCATTCTAACTAAACATTCAGATCGTACCGACACCTAGGTATCGTCTTACAATTAAATCTCGGTCTCGAATGGATTAAAATGAAATACATACTTGCAGCTTCAACATCTTCAATATCGAGGAGATTCAAACTTTACAAATAAAAGCGGCCTGTTCCCCTTTCCACGACAGACTCTCATACCATATCCGCTCTTATCCAGGCTTTTACTTGAAACCAGCAATGCATTCATTTACAATTTAAATTTACCCGGACCATCTACTGAATCGTCAGCCCTTTATAAATATATAATGAACCCAGAACATGTGCCTGTGCCCCTGGTATCGACGCTTGTGATGTTCGTACCGGAACCTTCGCACAATTTCAATTTGTCACGCGTGAACATCGATTCTTCCAAGGGTCACAGCTTTATGCGGCTAAATCCTTTAGAACGATTAAAATGATACTAATGATATGGTATTTTTTACAAAGATTTAACATATCCATAAAATAGGAAGTTTCGTGCTCTCCTATTTTATATTAATTATAAATTAATAAGTTTTATATGTGTTATTTATAGGTCTAATAAATTTTGTATTGGTTTACAGCAGGTGCTCCGAGTATAAACAGACGACAAACGAACAAATAGAAATTCAAACTATTGTAATATCGCGATATAATATATTTACAAGAAATGGATGATACAGATGTTAATCGGACAGAAAAAGACGATTGTTGTTCAACCTGAACTATTCACACCAAACGTACGGAAAACAACACAACTAAATAATTAGATAACGACTCGACTTTCACAAAATGCAATCAACACTCTCTCGGCAACGCCACTCGCAAACTCTGTTTCTCGACTAACACTCTGCTCCTCGACTGACTCTCTGGCCGTTGTCGCATTCTATTGTCTTTTGCTAGGCACACGTGTTCTGCAGACGCTCGTAGCCAGGGTCACGTAGGTCTTTTCTACGAAACTATGCACTTGAAAAGACCAATGACACATTGATGGACCCGACGGCGCCTCGGCTCTCGCGACATTGTTCATGGTTCGCCCGATATCTCTTAGGCTTTTCGTCCACGATACTACACTATTGTCGTTGTTTAACTCGCATGGGACTATAAGCTCGAATTGGACTTAAACGTTACGATCGTCGAGAATAATTACTATATGTACCCTGTACGACGGGCAGAGAATCTTAAGTTATTAACGGCAATTCCTTTATGCATAATTCAGGTTTATTAACAACCTGTAATGGATAATCATCGATGAACTCTTTTTGAATAAAGTTCACATTTATAAAGCAAACACTATAAAATACGACAGGACAATTGTAATCGATAAATAACATTTTATTAGGATATTATAAGAAGCTAAGATATCGAGTTCTAATTGTGAATATCAAGCGCTCGTCGTTCGAGGAGATTACCAATATTTTCTTCCTTAACAATATTAATTACGAAGTTTCGATACCGTTTATGACATTAAGATCTCTTGATAAAGTTGTATCGTTAAAATCTTACTGTTCCTAGGGAAAATATATAGTTAATATATATATATAGTTAAATATATATAGTTAAAACCGGAATATATATACCGGAATATATATTAAAACTTCCAGAGGAGCATCTCGCAGACAAATTGTTGATTGTTAGTGATAGTTAGTGTTGATTGACTATAATCGATATTTGGTGCGTGAAGCTGTATGTTTCGCGAACCTGCGTTGATGCAGGGATTCTGTTGCAAATCATAAACTAAAGAGCCACTGGACAAGGTGAAAGGGGTTCAATAAATCCAGTGTTAGTGTAATTTGACACTTTATGTGCACCGGGTGTATGCAAACAGAGTTTGATGTTCTGAACACCACGGTTGTAAGATTTTATTGAGACCCCAGTATTGTATCCGCACGGTGTGACCCTCTGTTGATGATTGCCCTCTCCACCAGCCGTTTAGTTTCATCTGTCTATCGTGCCTTACCGGCCAGAGGGTTTCCCTAACATCTGAGATATCAGATTTGCAGCTCGGAGAGGACAGATAATTCGGAATATCCCAAAGAAGGGCAAGGTACTGGCCGAGCCCCAAATCACTTACATAGAATTACTTACATAGAACAATCACTTACATAGAATTTTTTTTTCTTTTCTTTTCTTTTTTATTTTCTTGTTGAAATTATAATTAATTCTCACGTCGAGAATTTTCAGTTACTTTACTTAGTATTATGCAGTGTTAGCTGATTATTAATAATAAGTTAAGACTTATTATAGATAAATATAATTTACTCACATAGAATAAATTCATTTAATTAATTATGAGATTAATTCACTTACATAATTATGACATACAAGTAAATTTTATAACCACAAATTTTTAAATGTTATACTTTGAATCTGTTCTTACATTTAATTTTAATTTTAATTTTAATTTAAAAAAAAACCTTACAGCCAGTACCTCTAAAATATTCGTAAAAAATTCTGATGAAACATTAATTGAAACATCTAAACGCAACAGAGAATGGATATAATTATACAATTTTCCAATATTTCAACATTCATTCATGTACATCGATTTTTATTATCACATTTGTTTCATATCTGAAGAATATGTATTTGTTGGCATCAAAATATTCTCTGTTTCAATCCTTGGTCATTTTAGATCGAGACTTCAAAATCTTGATTAAAATTCTTAAATTTTTTAAAATGAGAATCATTAATTAGAGGACAAAAAGTTGTTTCAATTATTTGAACATTCTGCTATTCATACAATAACATATTTCATTTTAAATTAAAACGAGAATAAATACTATTGTGTATAAATTTAATAGAACGATACACGTGATTTGTAGTCAACACTGTGACAGTTTGTGCAATTACCTTTCAATCGAGTGGAAACGAGAGCATTTTCAAATTTCTATTGACCAACAGTATTATCAATCAATTTTAACAATGATTGAAGGTTGCAAAATTAAATATAAAATGATTTATTAATAGCATACGTAGTGTTAAATTTGCAAACAAGCAGCGTATCTTTTAAGAATAATAAAGACACCAGAAAATAAAGATAATATTCTAATTACATTGCAAATTAATGAATAATTTAAGAAATGTATTTTTGTTATATTAATGTATCACAGATTCTAGGTAAAGTATTAATTTAATTTACTTATTACTTAGGAGATTGTATTTGAAATATAATTACAATTTGTAAGGTGTAATCAGCACACCTTTAAGCTAGTAGATATTTGGTAGCAGTTCTCAAGTCTTTGTGCAATATAGCACAATTGAGTTTAACCGAGTTTAATCCCTTTGACCAGCCAGCTTCCAATTTCATTTATGGCATAATCTCCTGACAATTTCATGCCCTTCAGAAGAAACACAATGTCCTATTATCGTTTTGTGATCGTTGAATATGATCACTCTAGCGTTTTAATCTCCTTTCTATGTATGATGCGGGTATACCGTTTTCTGTTGTTTTTAGATTCAAGTGACGAAAACTTATGAAATGATATTTTAAGTTTAAACTGAAGCAACAATGGTAAATTGTTTAAATAGAGAAAGAAATTTACAACGAAAAATGTATGAATGTAATATTTGAAACCTAAAATGATAAATTATTGTGCGAAAATAATAAAACTCGCAATGTCAGCACATGGTCTCATTAGAACGTGTTTAACGAGCGTAGCGTAGGCGTGAAAATGAAAACGTTGAGGCTCTCGTGGTGTAAAAAGGCTAAATTCCTCATAAAAATACAAGAAATGAGAGGGAACGTTCGCCCTTGAACACATAAAACCAAAAAAAAAAAAAAAAAAAAATAGAAAAGGAAAAAACCACAAATTTTAGTGAAGCTATTTTACTGAAACTTATTATATCATTTTAACAGCTATATATAAAACGTCGAATTATTTCCTTTCGCGCAGAGCAATTTTATTTCAAATTTCTAGCTTCAGAATGATAATTACGTATTTGTAATTATCAACAAGCTTTAAAAATATGGAATATTCAGCCAGATGAAATATAGGTAAAGTATTTAGAAGAAAAAAGATTGAAATGTTTTATGTAAAACGATTAAATTAAGTGGTTGAGTTTGAAAATTTGACTCGGTTTAATAATTCAATGGAAAAAATATTCGCCCTATGAAAAAAAATTCATGTTCCTGTCGATATATCGGCGAGGTGCTCCTCTACTTTCGACTGCTCTGCAATTCAAATGCAATACTCGAATATACATGGCGAAAGAAATGGAAATTGAGTAATTTAAGGGAACCAATTACTCTCGCGTCGACGTAACTTCAAAATGTTTCACGTGTCGGTGTTTGCGAAATGAAGTTCGTCGTTATCCGATTAACACGCTTGCAGATGCGTTCTTTTTGTTGCAAAGTAAATGAACAAATTGTACGAGGCAACTGTCATTAGCGTAATTTTAACGTATACATTTACAGTATGATATTAACCATTATTCAGGATTGTTAAAGTGAATTAATGCGTAACTGCGTCATCCACGATTGACCATGATTATGGTAGTGACTATTGCTATAAATGAAGCTTAATAGTTGTCGAAAAGAATCACTCGAAAATCGTGTTCATAAATCATTCTTTCGTCTCGTATCGTGTTCGTCGAGCGGAAAACAAGATTGTGTTTTAAAGAAATCGCGTGTTCCGATTACTATCAAACTTACTGTGTCACTCGCATAGCAGAAGAGAAAGATTAAGATAAGGTTACCAATGAGCAAAACGTTTAACGTATAAGTGTGGTACATTAAAATTGAGTCCGCTGCAACCTTCATGACATTTAAAATCCTACGCGTATATTGAGTAAAGTTGTTATATTAAATATAATCATATTAAATACAAGTTCGTCCGCTGGATTCCCAAATTATTTGGTTAAATACTTTGAATACGAGAATACCGAGTGTTAACAGTAGTAAATCCTCTATATGGTATGTTTACTTTGCTATCTTGAATAGGTAAATAACATGTCACTTTAACGCATTTAACCAATATTAACATTTAACATTTAACCAATATTATACGCATATGCACACAATGTTACTGTTACATATAATGATATATACGTAGATATACACGTTAATTAAATCCTCTATATGGTATTTTTATATCAGTGTCATAAACATTGTAAACCGAAAATCTTCTATTACACGCGTACATATACAGTCAATATTATTGTTACATATAGTGATACATACGTTGATCCACACATTAATTAAATCCTCTATATGCTATTTCTACTTTGCTATCTTGAATAGATAAATAACATGTCGCTTCCAGATGTCAAATATTATTTGCCAAATGCACATATAATGATATAATTACATATAATGATAATAATAATACAATAATTATATATAATATTGATAATAATGATATAATTACATATAATGATATATACGTTGATCCACACATTAATTAAATCCTCCATATGGTATTTTTATATCGGTGTCATGAACATTTTTCCCCGAACGACCTTCTATCACGCGCGTACGTATATCGAGAATATTATTGTATTATATATAGTGATACATACGTTGATATACACATTAATTAAATCCTCTATATAGTATTTGACTTTGCTATCTTGAATAGATAAATAATCTCGAATATAGACATACAGGTACACTTACGTTGATATACACCTTTGTACAAGGTGTCAAAAAATTTTTTATCACGGCGTTTTTTTAAGACGATTTTATAGCTTCGAAATTGATCTTGACACGATTTTCAATGTCAAATTATTTTTCTATTGCATCATGTGATACTCATTAGGAGGAACGAAACTTCTGTTTTCTTAGAAAAAATGTTTGAAATTTCATTAATTCCTAGATTGATTTTATTTATACTTTAAAGTCAGATATGACATCAAATAATGTCAATACTAATATCTAGTTATTTGTCAATTTACAGCATCTGAAAAACAAGATATCTTCGAGACAGCGTGGGTTTTCTTTCCAACTTTCTTAACTTTCAACAATAAAATTTTCGTCAAACGATACAATCTATCCAACAAAGTTCTTGTACACAGCCAATCTCGTAAGAACATAGATCTTCTTCAAGTATTATTCTTCACAATGCTTCGTGTGGAATTTCTACTTGACGAGTTATTATTAAACGATTAAAAGCTTATTATTATACGATAATGTAATATCGTAGAATAGCTTTGATTGGAGATCGGCTGAAATTAGAAAACACCGTGTACGCCGTCTTTTTGTGGTTTGTTTACATCCAAGAGCGCCTGGTAACAGTGACGCGAGAAAAGATAAGCAGCGTCAAAACAGAAGTACGGTTTCATATTTCAAGGAGTGGCAATCGAGAGGCCAGAGTATGTGAGCCGAAAAGTGTGTGTGTGTGTGTGTGTGTGTGTGTGCAGGACCGAGCAGAAATGCATTGGCGAGGTTCAGAGTTGATCGAGATGTCGAAGCATAGAGTCGTTAGAATTGAGTTGCGAGTGTTGTCGAGTGTTAGAGTTGCTAGTGAGAGAGAGAGAGAGAGAGTTACCAAATAGTTGTCAAGTTATTTGATGTAAATACGAGCGTTGCATTTAGTTTTCCTGTTAATCAAACATCGTTTCTCTGTCTAAATAATATCTGTATTTTCAATCCATTATTAATAAATTATAATTAATCGGACAAAATTACATCTTTAATATATTCCGATATTACAATAACTTACTTTTTTCTACGTCAATGGACACGAAAGACGTTGAGTGAGGAATTAGAACAAGTGTGGATCGTTGGAAACCACTATGCTGCGGTCTACCATTCGTTTTACCCTATATATACCACGGAACAAAGGATAATTTTCACCGGCTTCATCAAGAGCACATTTTCTAAGCTTTATTATTTATTATTACACCCATTATATTATATTATTACGATATTATCTAATTAATTGTTGTTTATTTATTTTGATGCTTATATTAACTGTTATTCGAAACATACTTTCAACAACATAATAAATACAGAGTAAAGGTTAATGAAATTTTAAACAGCTTTTTCCAAAAGAACATGTTATATCCGTGTAAGGACTATAACACTTCTGTTTCCTCGTCATGAGAACTTTATGACGCAATAAAAACTGTTGTCCTTGAAAATTATACTCCAGATCAATTTTGTAATCCATTTTTTCTAACAGATCACCATCTCCCACGGCTATAACAAGTAAGTTTTTAACACTCTATACACATAGAAAACACGTATTGATTACGATTCTGCTGATTAAAACACGGAACGTCAATATATTTATTCACTATGCCAACACAGATAACATTTACCACTGACGAATATAATATATATTTGAAAGGATGGAAATTTTATTTAACCGACTATATGACCATACTCGGTTAAGTATCAACAGCGACTATCTATCAAAAAGATTAAAAATTTTAGCCATGTGATTTGGTCCCTTAAAGCGGGGATTTTAGAAGTAATATTTTTATAATAAAGGAATTCATGAAAAAGTTGTATTATCATAGAATTAATGATAAAATGCCACCAAAACCTTTAAATTTGTAATATTCGAAAGAAACTTGAAATCTCGTTTATTTACTCGGCAACAAAATCTGATTTACCTTCAGGGAATACCTATACAATTTTTGCGTAACTCTCTCTTTTAAACAAAACATCAAAGCGTGTTGTTCCTAGCTTCAAAGGGCTTAACTCAATTTTTTGATCAATTTTCTCTCGTTCCATACGGTCGTTTCAAAGCTTATAATACCATTTACACCTTTGCCTTGTATTCCATCCATAGTTCCCATGCAATTTTATTATTATCGTTCCGAAGAACCTTCGCACTTCTGTTTCGCTCGTGATATGTATTCACATTTGTTTTGCCATTTTGTTTCGCCTTTCAGGAACGATATGTTTGGAAATGATATGATATTGAAAACAAATAGGCCATTAAACGAGAATGGATGGATTCAAACGGAATTAAGTGATCTCAATTCCACAGCTTTGGCGGCTGAACGTGTTTTCCTTTCGAACGGTTTGCTCGCGTCAAATGGTGCAAATTTCAACAAGTACCCACGTGTTTACTATTAAATTTATTTATTTCTTTTTTATTTATTTATTTATTATCTTTTTGGCTCGGTTACCTTCGACGCATTTTGCGTATTTCTTGAGCAATTTTTAAGGTATTATTTCCTATATTATTGAAGAAAGTAATGATTTTTAGATTACCAATAAAAGGTAGATTTAAATTTTATACAAATTGGCATACATTGGCAATTGGCATAATTTAAGGAAATTACTGAGATGACATACTGAGATGACAAATTACTGACATTCCTTTAGTATGTTATGGAAAATTTGTAAAGGTTTAAAAATTGTTGGAACACTTTGCATGGAATATATATTCTATATAGAATACGAATTCTTTCTCTTTCCTAATTATCGTTTACGTGATAAAATAAGGCGTTTCAATTTGAATTCATTAAATGTTGTCTTAAATATTCAATTTGAAAATTCTTTGGAGAAAATCGAAGAAGATTTAGAACTATTTTTTAATCGATAAACGCTTCAAGAATTGAGAATCACTGACCTAGGGGAACTTGATTAATCGAGGGATACGAATAGTTCCATGATATTGCAGAAGCCATTTACTGCGTTCCCCTAATATGATTACATCGATAAAAGAGAGGTCACTACTTCTTCGCCATATTTCATACGTAAAAATAAAAATCTTATATCAAAGCAAAAAAAGGAGTCACTTTTTTTTTTTTTTTTTGGACCAGATCGCCATGTCATTAAATCGAGCACAATAATTAAATTAGAAAATTGAGACACCGATTAACACGAAACAGCCACCGTCAACCGAATCTTATGGACGTCTTACAGATTAGAGCGTTTTATTTACTTGAAGCAAAACGAGGATTAACTCGTAGCAACTGAGCAGTAGCTCAGTGCCGAACATTTATCTTCGTTCTCGCCAGTACGGGGAGTACAAAAAGGCGATTTGCGAAATCAAATTTGTGCATCAAATTGAGCGGCTTTTTCAACAAATCGAAATTCGAAATGTTGTTAAATACGACTTATTCGGAGACAATGAGGCGAAAATGATTATAAGATTCCATGAAAATATTATGTTAGATGAAAGCTGTTGGTGCCTATTAGTATGGTCCTTCTGTAGTATACACACGTATAATAGAATAATAATAATTTACTACGAGTAAAAGAAACATTTATACGTATCCATAGGGCTTTCGATTTATGAAAATTGAAAAGAAGATATATTCCATTTGGTCGTCGATTCTATTTAAATTCGTTAGTATTCGTTCCAGTTACGTCATTAATAAAACATTTTTATTGATAAGCTACCTAACAAAAAGACCTTTTTGTCACCCCAAATTGCTTCAAAAGAAAATCCCTTGTCAAACAAACCATGTTCCTTGTACGAAAATCTAAAAAGGATTTTCCAAAAAGATGTATTCAGTAAACCGTGGCTTGTGACTGGTGAGTTTGAAAAGAGTTGTTGAAAGTTAATATTCGACCAAGCTCTTGTGACATCAATCACATCTCAACCTACATCAGTGATAATACATCGACACCCGACCTTCGGACACTTTTGGACACATCACCACCTTATCATCATAGCATACACCAAGGCTGTGACGCACCTCCGTCCACATCAAAACGTATATAAACCGAGACTTTACCCAGCTCGGGCAGTTCTTGTTCCTCTTCTAGTTGCTGTACTCACATAACCCCTATTCTCCGGTTCGGTGTTATTTTGTAAGTGTTTATAATAAAGTTTTATAAAGGAAAATAAGTAGTTGGGTTACGACTCAGCCTTCTTACTACCACCCAAGTACCAACTTTACGTGACATTTTGGCGATCCGTGCCAGGATCCATCAACTTCAAGAAAACGAAATTACGCATTTCGGCATACGTGCATCATTGAAGATTGAGGGATCAGCGGACCTCTGCAGATCAGCTCACTTTGCGTGAAAACGACTTCTACGGAAAGCGGACTACGGTCATCGCCAAAACTGAAACTGGTCACGAAAAGAAGAATATTCAGGTAAAGAACTGGATTCTTTTAAATATTATCGTACTCGTCGCAATAGCTTCGCTAGTACAGACTCCAACAACAGTACAATAACCACTTTGAGCAAAAAATCAGAAGACACATCTTCTGTTAGCCCTATGGCTACTGGTGTGAATCCAAGTATTCGGGCCATACTAGACGCTATGCAGAAGCAGAACGAAATCAAGTTAAGAAAACTGTTAAAGGAGACTATTAAAACAGCGACTAGTCGTAGTTATCAGGGTAGTTTAGTTTCTAATAATTTGAACAAAAGCTTGGAGAAAACAGACGTTACTGTAGGAAATGAAGAAATGGTTTTGAAAGAATTTTCAAAAGAATTGCAGTCTAATGTAGAAAATGCTTATGAAAAGAAAGTATCAATTGACACCGCTTCACAGGATTATATTTTCAGACTTAATGTTTGATGTCAATAGCTCAGCAGAATACCAGAAAGAGTCTGTGAAACGAAGGAAAGAAGATATTGCAGTATTGTATAATGATTTGTCACCATCTTCGTCACAAGATACTCAAAATTTACAAGAATGGTTTGACAAAAAAAGTAAAAGTTTAGGAGAAGCAGAAAAAGATCATAACAAGAAGGATAATATTTCAATGAGAAATATTTTGGACGGCGATACAAATAAAGAAAACCAAATTGAAACGAAGGAATTAGAAGCAGTTAGTAAATCAACTGCTGAAAATGATACAAAATCAATAGACAACGTTGAACAAAATATATCATTAGAATCCATACAAAAAGCAAGAAATAATGCTTACAATAATGAACATTTGCTTATAGAAGAAGACCAAATGATGACAGCGAAAAATGCGTGTGACACTACAGAATCAAAAACTTCAGCAGATCTTATGTCGAGAAATTTAGATGCTAATACACAAGAGAAGTCTTTAGAGAATAAAGATGACAAGAATCCATCTCCATCTATGTTAGATAGTAGTAAACGGAGCAGTCGTTATAATGTTGCTGCAAAGCCTGCTACTTCGCCAAAATTTGAAGAAATTGTTTATAATCAAACCAGACAATCAAACACAAATAAAATTTTGCGAAGCGCTTTAAAGACGAAATTAATCGAAGACAAGTGTGAAATAATTAATAAACAAAAGGCATCGGAAAATGTAGAAAATAAATTTGCCAAAGAAGAAAAAAGAGGTGTTAAACAAAAATCAATTTCAGATAGTGAAAACGAAACAACTGATACTCGTCAACGAAGGGAAGTTCTTTTAACGAACACAGCTAGTGATAGCGATAGGTATAAATCTGTAGAAAATGATAATGCAGTAACGGGTGTAATAGCAACTGATGAAGCGAAACATAGAGGCAGACCTAGGAGATCGGATAAAGTCGAAGTTAAAAAAGATGAAGATACAAGGAAGATCCTACAAAATGAGAAGGGTGGATTAGAAGAACAAAGAAAACTCGAAGAAGATACAAAAGAAGAAACTACAGAGACAGAAGTCAATTCAAAAGGTATATTAAATAATAAGTGCGATTTACTTGATACCGAAAGAGCTATTGAAATTAATGATACGGTTCAAGATATTAAATTTACTGAAGGTAGAAGCCGCACTCAAAGTGATATGGAAGATGTAGTAGAAGATTCACAAGAATTATCTAATAAAAGTAAGTTATCAGAAATAAGGATTGCACTTAACAAAATTGAATATACAAAAACTATTTTACGGAATAAAAAGAATTCATTAGAAAGAGAAAGAGGAGTAAGAGAAAAGAAGAAAATGTACAGACAGAAATTATTTCAAAAAATATATCAGACGATAAATGTGATTTGCTTTAGAAAAAAAAAAATATTATCCACAAACTACATTAGGAATTTATCTATTTTAGTGAGGAGAAAGAGAAAGGATAGAGGAGTTGATCAATAGACTGTGGATTTTGAAGCGTTTATGAAAAACTTACAATTTTAATAAAATATTCAATGTAAAGTCTTTGTTATAATATTCAAATAAATAGATGAAAAAAAAACTGAATTTGCATAATTACTCATGGCTTATTGATCAATCATGCGACTCGTTCAGAGGTAACTCGAGTTGTAAAGGCGACAATTTATTAAAAATGGTATATCTGACGTACGATGCATTTGCTCATGTTAAACTATTTAAATAAGTATAAAAATCACGCGAAAAAAAATCTACTGAGAATAATGTTGAACTAGTTAATAATAATAAATCATATAGTGAAACACAAACCTTAAATCAAGATTTTAAGTTCAAAAAAAAAAAAGAAAAAAAAAAGAAGAAAGAAGTTGATAAAATGACAGCAACATGTAGCAGCAGGCGAGAGAAAATAAGCCAAATTTCTAAAAGAAGAAACGATGCTCAAGAACTCGAAATTTCTCGAGTGGATATGCTAAACAACGAATTTAATGAACAGTTGAAAGAACGTGAAACAGCAATAGAAGACTTACATCAAATGTTAAAGCATCAAACGGAAACTCATAAAGTTACCTTAAATGAAGCAAGTTTGAAAATAGGAGAACTCTCTGATAAAATTAAATGTTTTAAAGGAAAAGATAGCCAGATACCGAAACGTAATGAATTACTCGAAGAAGAACAGAATAAATGGAGAAATTTAGAAAAAATGATTACAGAAAAACTTGAAGAAGAAAAATCCCGTTAGGAAACAGCTGAAGACGAAGTGAGAAAGCTTTCCAAATACAACGAGCAACTTCTAAAAGATTATCAAGAAATCCATAAAAAAAAAAGAGAGAGAAAGGAAATACGCTGAGGTTGTTCATCATAATCACAGGTAAAGAATTAAACATGTACCTCAACTGAAAGATAAAATCAATCGACAGGATTTATATGCGAAGAACATAAGAACACAATATATAGAACAGCACAAGATGATCGAAAAATTGAGAGCAAAAGGAAAACGTGTGCATAATAAAGGTAAAGAGAACACATAATGTACCTCCACTTGGGGCGCATGATCCAAAATTAAATAATAAAATAAAAGGTTTTGTTACTGAAAAGTTAGAGAGATTTCATGACAACAAAAGCATTGCCTGTGCAGAGTGCAGTGTATCAATGTGCACTAAAAATGCAAGCAACGTGACGATTACTTTTAGAACACCACAAGCACCACGAAAACACAATCAAGACCAAACAAGATCAAGTTCAAAAGTGAAGTTACGTAAGCTTATTACTGCTAACGACCAAAAATTGAATTACGATCCCGAGCATCAACTCGCTGATCTTCAAGTAGAATGTTCCGACAAAGACAGGACGACACAAGAGTTCGAGAAGCACATAGAGGACATGAAGGAGGAAGTGCAAAAATTAGAATTGCAACTCGACGAGTTACAAAAAAAAAAAAAAAAAACACACACATGCACGTAAAAAGAGTTCAATCTTTTGGAATACAAATTGAAGAACTAACAATAAAATTAGAAGAAATAACATAAGTCACAAATATGAAGTTAACTTGCTGGAACAAAAAAAAAAGGCCAAACTTAATTCATGTGTTAGTAATTCAATGGAGGAACGTGAAGCTGGAGCTAAAGATGCAAAAGAGATAAAATGTAGTTCTTGAACCATAAGGACAAATAATCTGCCCTTCAATGTGAACTAGACGAACTAAAGGGTGAATATGAAAAAGTGGGTGATTTTGGATATAAATATGAAGAAGAAACTAATAAATTGAAACTGGATTTTGAAAAATAAGAAAAATGATCCTTGTCAATGAAAATAAATTTGAAATATTGCGTAGGGTAGAAATTGAAGGTAAAGTAAAAGATATGAACGAACAAAATAATTTTCTTAGAAAAGAACTGGAAAACGTCCAAAAACTTTCCAAAGATGTTAATAATCGCTTACTCGAGGCGAACCAAGAATTAAAAGATTCACATAGAAAACACACTCTTATTTGAAAATTGAAAAAAAGAGAAAAAAAACATCAGGAAGAATTAGGTGATATAATAAAACTTCATGATGAAGAAAAATATAAACTGATACAGCATTGGTGTTTTGTAGAATGTCAAACTGCCATAAAGGGTTACATTGATGGAAAAGTGCAGTAAATATTTAAATAACAATCCATGACTTCTTAAGTAATTGTAACAATCTTGATGTTTTACTATGGAACAACTAGATGAAGTGCACAGTGACATTAATAAAGTAGAATCATCGATAAAAGTAGATGTATCTTCTTCATTAATATCAGAATCAACGACTGATATTATAAAGAATGTGCATGATATTCCAGAAAATCAAAAAAAAAAAATAAGTCACAGGAATGTACAGATAATACAATTCAAGATGGTTTAGTAGTAAATAAATGTGATGTAACAGATTTAAATAAAAACAAAAAAAAATTTTTAAAGTAAGGAAAGTAGTGAGACAGAGAGCATAAAGAACGCTGCGATTAATGAAGTAGAACAAGAAATAATAAATAAGGACCCACAAATTGATGATCAATATAAAAAAAAAAAAGATGAGAAATTTCAAGAAGAGCAAGCAGAGAATACAACTGAGATTGGAGATCATTCAAGATATGCAGGTGACACATCTTTAGATAAAGAAAGTACGAACGATGTTGAAATATTTAATACAAATGAGGGTGAACAAAACATTGAGAAACACAACGTTTGTACAGTGTTAAATATAGATACAGTTAGTGTTACTAATGCTCAGTGTCAAGCATTAATTAAAACACTTGGTGAAACTTTTGATGATAAAGCCCAAACATTGCATCTCACGGATACAGACACAGATTTGTCTAAACTAGTTGATAGTAGTTCAGAAGTAATGGTACTGACTGTAGAAACTACTATATATTAATGATATGAATGAAAGTACAGAAGAAAATATTGTTTTAACTGTACATGAAAAGGATGCTGTTGTAAATTCCAATGAAGAAAAAAAAATGTTTCTGCAGAACAAAAAGGAATGAAGAACGCTGAAATTGTAAATGAAGAATTTAATTCGATAGGTTAAGCACGAGAAAGTGATGGAACAATTATAGAAGTAATTTCAACAGAAATTGTGGCTCAAGAAGTTTCTGAAAATTGTAGCCAGAAATACAATTATGACATATTAAATCATACAAAGACAAGAAACGATTCTATAACTCCTATTACCTCAGGAGTAATTAGTGATCTAGAAACTGCAGATGACATTGATATTAAAGAAAGGAATAACAAGAAACAACAAATGGAAATGGCAAGATTAATCTTTTGATAGTTCACATAAAATTAATGTAGAAAAGAAAATTATTCATAATAAAATTGTCGTACTTATACATGTTGCTAATACAGAAGGAAGGAATAAATCTATAAGTGAAGTAGATAAAGTGCGCATAACTAACAAAAGAAGTGTCATTCAGGATATCTTTGATGATTGGGGCATTGAAAATGCAGAAGATGACAGTCAGTCGGTATCTAAAGCTCCAGATACTGTGGAAATTGAATTGAAAAGTTTACTAAATGATACAAAAACACGAACTATAGAGGAAAGCACAGTTGTACTGGTCGAAGAAGAAATTACATGCATGGAAAAAGAACCAGTTGTAGATGCTGAAAAGGCTTTAGAAGTTGCTAAACAAAACAAAGAAATGCAAGTATCAAAGGAACAACTGGATAACAATCAAACTATAAAGAAACAACAAGATAGTATAAAACCATTACTCAAAGACCACTAACTCAATCTATATCACAGGCTGTTAGAAAGTCTACAAAATATTCAACACGTGATACTGCGGCATTTCGTCAAACTTAGCAAATTATCCCTATTAATCGTAGTCGAAATTTAACCAGCCAACAACCTTCACAGGTTGAAATAGCCAAAGCATATACCACGACGAAGAAGAACAAGTACAAGTCGAACCAGTCAGAGTCCAATTCCATCGCTCCATACAGAGGAAACACTAAGATTTTGGAGGACCAAAATCAATATAAGCCGAGACTTCACCCAGCCCGCGGAGTTCTCGTTCTAGTTGCTGTTCTTGTACAACACCCCTTTCTCTGTTCAACGTTATTCTACTGTAAGTGCCAAAGTCATAATAAAGTTCGATAAAAGAGAATTAATAGTTGGGCTACGACTCAGCTTTCTTTTCTCCCGCAACCCAAGTATCCATTTTACGTGACAATTTCGTCAATTTTGACGAAAACTAGCCGTCATTTCCTTCCGTTGGAGATATTTCGACGTTTAAGCGCTCATTTCACTCCATTTTACACTGCAAATGTAATGCACTCCCGTTTAATTGTCGAAACGAGCAAAACAGCTAGCAAATCGCGATGATTTCGTCGCTTTTGACGGAAAGTAGCCGGCATTCCCCACCCGTTGGAGATATTTCGACGTTTAAGCGCTCGTTGAACTCCATTTTACACTGGAAATGTAATGCACTCCCGTTTAACCGTCGAAACAAGCAAAGTAGCCCGCAAATCGCGAAGATTTCGTCGATTTTGACGAAAACTAACTATCATTTCCTTCCGTTGGAGATAATTCGACGTTTAAGCGCTCGTTGAACTCCATTTTACACTGCAAATGTAATGCACTCCCGTTTAAGCGTCGAAACAAGCAAAATAGCTCGCAAATCGCGATGATTTCGTAGATTTTGACGAAAAGTCATCGTCATTCCCTTCTCGTTGGAGATATTTCGATGTGTAAGCGCTTATTTCACTCCATTTTGCACTGCAAATGAAATGCACTGCCGTTTAAGCGTTGAAACAGGCGAAACAGGTCGCAAATCGCGATGATTTCGTCAATTTTGACAAAAACTAACTGTCATTTCCTTCCCGTTGGTGATATTTCGACGCTTAAGCGCTCGTTGAACTCCATTTTACATTGCAAATGTAATGCACTCCCGTTTAATTGTCGAAACGAGCAAAACAGCTAGCAAATCGCGATGATTTTGTCGCTTTTGATGGAAAGTAGCCGGCATTCCCCACCCGTTGGAGATATTTCGACGTTTAAGCGCTCGTTGAACTCCATTTTACACTGCAAATGTAATTCACTCCCGTTTCAGCGTCGAAACAAGCCCAACAACTCGCAAATCGCGATGACTCCGTCGATTTTGACGAAAACTAGCCGTCATTTCCTTCCGTTGGAGATATTTCGACGTTTAAGCGCTCATTTCACTCCATTTTACACTGCAAATGTAATGCACTCCCGTTTAATTGTCGAAACGAGCAACACAGCTAGCAAATCGCGATGATTTCGTCGCTTTTGACGGAAAGTAGCCGGCATTCCCCACCCGTTGGAGATATTTCGACGTTTAAGCGCTCGTTGAACTCCATTTTACACTGCAAGTGAAACGCACTACAGTTTCAGCGTCGAAACAAGCCCAACAGCTCGCAAATCGCGAACATTTCGTCGATTTTGACGAAAACTAACTGTCATTTCCTTCCCGTTGGAGATATTTCGACGTTTAAGCGCTCATTTCAATCCATTTTGCACTGCAAATGTAATGCACTATCATTTAAGCGTCGAAACAAGCAAAGTAGCTCGCAAATCGCGAAGATTTCGTCGATTTTGGCGAAAACTAACTGTCATTCCCTTCCCGTTGGAGATATTTCGATGTTTAAGCGCTCATTTCACTCCATTTTGCACTGCAAATGTAATGCACTACCGTTTAAGCGTCGAAACAAGCAAAGTAGCTCGCAAATCGCGATGATTTCGTCGATTTTGACGAAAACTAACTGTCATTCCCTTCCCGTTGGAGATATTTCGACGTTTAAGCGCTCGTTGAACTCCATTTTACACTGCAAATGTAATGCACTCCCGTTTAAGCGTCGAAACAAGCGAAACAGCTCGCAAATCGCGATGATTTCCTCGATTTTGACGAAAACTAACTGTCATTTCCTTCCCGTTGGAGATATTTTGATGTTTAAGCGCTCGTTGATCTCCATTTTACACTGTAAATGCTATGCACTACCGTTTAAGCGTCGAAACAAGCAAATGTCACTTTCCGCGCTCCGCACGCGCCGTAACAAGAACAAGAAAACCATTCTATACAAAACACGCGAATAAGGATTTGAATGCACAAACGAACACACGGCACTACGAAACGAAATGAAGGATTAACAAAACGAGGGCGATTAACGGATCCAACCATTAAACAAAATACATATATACACAATTCTAAATAAACCAGGAAATAAGAATAACTACAAAAGGGGAAAATAATTGAAACGCCAGGAATATTTATATATATATATATATATATATATTTCAATCAATCAATTTGGAGAGTTACATATAAGTATAAACATATATGCCGAACATGTAATAACCTAGTAAATATTAGAGACAGTGCTTCCAATACTATGCAATAAATACAATATTATCAATTTATGAAATATAAGTATACATGAAGTCAAAAACTAATAGTTTAACGAATACATAAAACATACAATATTGTATTATTAAAGAAATGAAGGTTACATTGTCAGAAATATATATATGTGTGCGAATTCTATCAAACCGATAATCTAAGATACATACTTAAAACTAGCCTACATTCCGGTAAAAGATAAATAAATAATTGGCATTTCATTTCGTATGAATACTACACTGCCAAGAGAAATACGCATATGAATACGTATGTGTGTGTGTGTGTGTGTGTGTGTGTGTGTGTGTGTGTGTGTGTGTGTGTGTGTGTGTGTGTGTGTGTGTGTGTGTGTGTGTGTGTGTGTGTGTGTGCATATGTTTTATGTTATCGAATACTCTATAAAATAAACTACTCGAAACAATAAATAACGCAATCGAAGAATCACAAAACATTAGCCATACTGAAGTGACACACAACATAAACATATATATATACGTATATTCACACGAGTTATACTATTTAATAATATTAATAAATAAATGTTCTAATTGCGGTAGAATAAGGAAAAACGAGCGACAGACGAAAATTACTTCGATATCAAACAAAACTAAAGACCCGTCACTAAAAACTTTACTGATGACATTTATGAGCGGCCATGTTGGATTTACACGCGTCATGGCGACAGGAATGTTAGGGATTAATGGAAGTCAGGCGCGAGAAACAAATCATGAAAACACATTGTTAACACTTTTCTTTAATAAATTTTATGGGAAACTACAAATGTAAAAATATATGTCGGGTTTACATTAGAATTAGGGTTAGGGGCGTGAAACGAATCTTCGTTTGGGTTACACGTTGTCGTTATGCAATGGAGAAGACATTGACTAGTGCAAATACGATTATTATAGAACCGGACAAGTAACCGTGGTAGTTAGGTACTCGAGAAACTAATGACAATGATCCTAGGTTCAATAACGAATCCGCGGTCGACGGGATGATAGATGAACGTACTCACAAAATCTAAGTCGGCCGCGTAATATTCACTGGTCGTAAAGAGTTACTCCTTTCATCAATGAGATCGCGAGCGAGAATGCCTCTCCCGTCCCGATGATTCCACAGAGGAAAACTATAATGGGGCGTGTCTAAGGATACGAGATCATCGGATTCGTCGAGAAAAGCCTTCGTTCAGAAAGTAAGGGAAATTGGCGTTGCTGCTAATTGGACAATCTCCATATCGGTGGTTAGAAAAAGATGCTAGCCGCCCTCGAGGGAAAGTTGCTAGTGGGAAACGCCGCTCGTTGAAAAATATGTCTCCCCTATCTTCCCGTAGTTGGGACAAAGACTGTTTGTCTGTTTGAAGGACTTTAGTTAACTAAACCTTAAGATTTATAACGGGCCCTCGGGCTAGCCGAACATGTACTGCGGAGACGCATCGACATCTGGCAATCATCTTACTCGAAGAATAGGGTCTGCGTGTGGCGAGCCACGGAACAGAAACCGTTGGAATGTTTACTGTCGCGTGTCGCCACGAATATTTCTTTTAAGGAGAGCTATAGAATTACTCCATACCTTTGTTAGACAAAGCGTTCATCCCGTGACCGCGGCTACGTTCGGCGACTGACTGTCGCCTCGAGCCCAAGCTCATTATCACAACTCTCGAACAATTACAATCGGATTGAATAACTACAATTGTTCAATTACAGACTCCGGTGTTCTTTCATCTCCGACATATATATATATATATTATACATAAAAACAAATGACATTTAAAAGGAAGAAAATAATAATAATAAGGAACCTCTGATGGAAATGCCTCCGCAAACATTGTTCGAACGTCGATCACCGAAACCTAGGGAAACAACAAGAAAGGGGAAACATCAAAATCGCAAAAACAATCATTAGCATACCCCCAGCGAACCACCACCCCGTGGGGGATGGCATTATAAATAAGCAAGCAACGTAGAGCAGAAAAGACTACGATAACTATCATTTAGCGATTAACATTATTATTCTGGTGAACATTATTACGCTCAATTATCATTTATTATTGCGGTGAATATTCTTATTACGTTGCTCACTCATTAACATTATCGTTATCATACTCACCAATTATCGATCATCATTAACATCCTGGTGAATATTCTTATTATATTATTCTTTGTTCATTATTATTGCGATCTTCGTTATTACGGTTTATAATTATTTTGTTCACTTTTGTTAATCATTTCGTTACTACGTTCGTTATTGCGCTCATCTTTAGAAATTTTGTATAGTATTTTGCGCTTCGGAGTCCTTAGTTTTTCGGTCAAGAAAGGAGAGCCACGACCAAGGAAAAAGAAAATTTTATCTTGAACGCGCATTGTAATTGCGGTATTAATCTAGTCAGTAAATTGTTCTGTCCGTACCGAAATAGATAAATAAAGTAAACGTTGATAGTAAACTATATTCGAGTTCAAGTAATAAACCCAGCAAAAACTTCGACGACCAACGCAGCAGCTGAGGTAAATAGCGCCAGACAGCGCCTACTCCTCAAGGTAAGAGAATTAATTCTGGGAATTTCCTTCTTCTCTGATAATTTCGTTGCCCTCGAGAATCGAAGTAGAACTTCCTATCATCGATCGCGAACGGTTTCGAAGATAGAATCATCGTTTAACCTTTAAATAAAAAGGAGTTGTCCGCTGTGTCGGCTTGTGCGAACGGTGTTTTCAGCTACTGAACCACCCACTGATCTTCGCATTCCTCCTCCCATTGTTGGTAAAATATTACCCGTCTTTGGGCAAGGCTTGCGAAATCACACAAGTCCCACACAGAGAGGATCGTTAAAATCATCCTCGATTATTAAACTCAAAAGGCAAGAATGTTCGCTGTGGAGTGCCGAAGCGTGCAGACGTGTCTCTAGTGCCCAGCGTAGTTCGAAAACAACACGTGTCGCCCAAACGTCGAAAGAGAACACAGCTAAGTGCCCCTTACCCCCTAGGGAGAAGAAAATCCCACGCACCTAACCCCAACACGAATACTAGCCTCACGACTAGTTGTTCTTTCCGAATTAACTAGCTCGATGATGGCCCAGCAACCGCGACCAGGCTCTCCGGAGCAGACTCGCAGCTACCCCGAGCTACCCCCCCCCCGTGGCAGAAGTGTAGCAGAACTTTCCGCACTAACGACGCTAACACTACAAAGAAGAGGAAAATAGAACCAGCAACGCAAATAAACACACACAACAGGTTCGCCGTATTGGAATCCTCAAACGACGCCATGGAAATCGTAGAACCGCCATCAAACCAACACTCACAGAGAATCCCCCCTCCCCCACCAATTTTTGTGGACGACGTCATTGACATACAGACAATGACCAAGTCCCTAGAGAGAGATACCAGCAAGGAGGAATATAACCTTAAGATAAGCAACAACAAGGTGAAAATACTACCAATGAAACCAATGAAACAATACACCGCGACCTCAAGATACCCACCGTCAAAGAGGAAATAGCAAAATATAGCAATAGATACAGCAAAAGAATCAACAAACACCGAAACCCCCTAATCACCGGACTACTCGATACGACGGACCAGACTCGCAGGCTGAAGAGGCACTACCCGCTAGATCTAAACGTCAGATTCATTTAATTATCCAAATTAAGCATATGCACTTACTTATAATACTTATAAATTATACCTAGCTATAATAGTATTAACTTATTGTAAATAAATAGCCATGTCACTGCGCCACGCCAGAAAAATTACTGAAAATTCTCAACGCGAGAATTGATTGTAATTTCAACAAATAAATAAATAAAAAAAAAAAAAAAAGGCAAGAAAATCGTGGTAACAGAATCCATCGTAGTAAATGAATTGAGTTTCGGTTCTAACGGCAAATTACTACAGCGAAATTAAAAGAGAAGAAGAAGTCAAACGTAAAAATAAATTTATATAAAACAACGAAAATCTCACATTCCTATCCAATCCAGCAACGCTAAAATATATATATCCAGTTAATAAAATATATATATATATATATATAATAACCTAAGCAATTCTACGTCCAAATAAAAATCCGTTCAACGAGGAAAAATATTTATTGTACCCAGCTTTAATCCTCTCCCGTGCCAGTATCCCTGCGCATAGCAGGTTAGCCGAAAAGTGGAATTCGTTTACCAGTTGCATCAAGCGTCAGTCAACGCTACCCATTAAACGTAAAAGAAAATAATCAAAATAAAATATTTTGAAATAGTCCTTAGACTATTTCTGGTGGCAGCAACTACCGTATTAATTAGAAATCTAAATCACAATAATATCATTTCAATTTATTTCCCTTCCGATTAAATTCAAACTCAAACACACAAAAAAAAATTTTCAGTAAAATTTAAACTTAAGATTTGATCGATTTAAACAAATAGATACGTAACATTAGAGTAGCTAAATTTTTGGTGGCAGCGGTGGGATCCGCTTCACGGAGGATTAAAGTTGGTTTAAACAGTTCGATACGCTCCATAGAAGATTAAAGTTGTCACGATTGTCAATAAAATATATATTTAAGAAACAATGGCGACTGTAGTGGAATCGTTGGACGAAGAAATGGTTTTGACATGTCAGAAAAGCTTAAAGCATGGGATGCGAACTTTCGCGATGTGAGTGCAAAACTCGCCGAACTACAAAGCGGCTTATTCGAACTTAAAACAAAACAGGAACCTAAAACACCCGTATCGCCGCCGACAACGCAACAAGAAACGGTCCAGACGAGTGAACATACCCAGCCAATTAAGCTAAAAGACGCGATCGAATCGGTGCCAGTGTTTGACGGTATTCCACTTTTTAAGAGCTTGTGAGCGCGCGCGAAATATGATTCCCAGATATCAAGAACCTAAATTAGTAAAATTGTTAGTAAATAAGCTTCGTGGACACGCGTTCCTCGCCATCGAAGACACGGAATTAATGAGTTTAAACGATTTCGGAAACAAATTAAAGGATCTATTCGGCCCAAAGAAATCTCTTAACGAATATAAAGGGGAATTAAGAACGATATTTCAACGACCCGGGGAAGACATACTAGAGTATATGGATCGCGTTAGAAATCTTAGATTGGCAATAATGGATGGAGAAAGAGGCGACTACGGCATCATATCCCCCGATATCCAAGATACTATAGATTGGGAAACGAGAGAAGCTTTCGTTAAAGGACTTCCGAACGAGGTATATGTGCGAGTAAAAATAGCAGGGTACCATACTTTAGAAGATGCGTATCGCCAAGCCGTCAAAGCAACGCACGAATTGAGACAAATAACCGACAGAACGCGACCCCATCGACCGACACCCTCGAACTATTACAGACGCGACAACGCACGTCCTTCGAACACTAACAACAATATCAGAAACAACCGCCAAGATCGAAGATCGGTACCTCCATCGCAGAATTTTTCGAATACTACTAGACAAAATATCACGTGTAATTATTGTAAAAAACCCGGGCATTTAGTGAAGGACTGTTACAAATTTAAAGCCCGAGTAGATGCCGGATTAATCGTACCCTACGCTTCGAGACCATCGGGAAACCAAACACGTCCTTCGGGAGAATGGGGCGAGCCACGAAGGAACGATACGCCGAATCGCCCAAGAGTACAGGCGGCAACCAGGCGACCGGCGCCGACGGCAACAAACAGAACAAGAGCAGCCACCCCCGCGAGATCGACTCCACCACCCATAACAAGAGACAGAGCGAACGCAACGCCGACCATAAGATCGAACGAACAACCACTAAATACTGTGGGGGAGTCATCCCACAACCAAACAAGGTCACAGACAGAGAATCCAGAATCTCAAGACAAAAGGGAAAGAGTGAAGCACAAGCAACCGGCGAAGGAAAATCATCAGGAGGTGAATTCAGATTCGGAAGGCGACCTCTCCGAATTATTTCAGTAAAATTTAACGATTCCCCAACGACCCCAACTGCACGAATAGTTTCCCCAAATCTAAAAACTAAGACGAGTTTATTATTAGACTCTGGATCGGAAATCAATATTATCAAGAAACCTGCTTTACCCGACTCAGCCATCATCGACGAAAAGGAATCAATCGAAGTGCGAGGAATTACGGCAACGAGCCTGGTCTCCCTAGGGCAGACGGTAATACAGGTTGCGGGCCATCCGGTTATTTTTCATGTAGTCGATGATTCATTGCTAATCGATCAAGACGGAATCCTAGGATCCGAATTTTTTGCAGGTTGTAAAGCTCGTTTAGATTATGAGGAAAAACACATCAAATGGGGAAATATTTATATTCCCTTCGATACTAAAGAAAAAATAATTATACCGAAGCGAAGTTCAGTAACGTGTTCAATTAATATCGCTAATCCAGAGATAAAAGAGGGATTTATTCCAAGAATCGAGCCGAGCAAAGGAATCTATTTTGGAAATGCAGTTGTGAGGAATCATAAAGGAAAAGGCTATATAAGAGTAATAAATACTACTTCAAGAGATTACGAATTTACAACACCGACGATGGTAATTAAAGAATTTGAAAATCCCTCCTCGCTTCCTAGGACAGCGTGTAATACAGTTCTAAAATCGAAGGAAAGTAGATACGAAAAAATAAATGAGTTACTACGACTCGAACACTTGAACGAAGAAGAAAAGGAAAATGTTAAAAGGTTGATTCGTAATAATCAAGATAGATTTCATATTCCAGGAGATACATTGGAAGCAGCTGAAGTTCTAGAACATAGAATAATTACAACGGATAATATACCAATTAATACTAAACAGTATCGATATCCACCAATACATCGAGAAGAGATAAATCGACAGATTCAAGAATTACTAGATACGGACGTAGTGGAACCATCAATATCTCCATATAACTCCCCGTTATGGAATGTGCCCAAAAAACCCGATTCGCAAGGAAATAAACGCTGGAGATTAGTTATCGATTATAGAAAATTGAACGATAAAACGATTGGCGATGCCTTCCCATTACCCAACATTACAGAAATATTGGATCAATTAGGAAGTGCAAAATATTTTTCCACGTTTGACTTAGCATCGGGCTTTCACCAGATCCGTATGTCACAGGAAGATGCCCACAGAACGGCATTTTCGACACCATACGGACATTTTCAATTCAAAAGAATGCCCTTTGGATTAAAAAATGCCCCAGCAACATTTCAACGTTTAATGAACTCAGTATTATCGGGTCTGCAAGGAATAGAACTATTCGTCTATCTGGATGACATAGTGATTTATTCCAGGTCTCTCCAGGAACACGAAATTAAATTTAATAAATTAATGGAAAGACTGAGGACAGCCAAATTACGATTACAACCCGATAAGTGCGAATTTTTACGACATGAGGTGAATTATTTGGGACATATAATTAGTGAGGATGGCGTGAAACCCGATCCAAAGAAAGTCGAAGCCGTATCAAAATTTCCACGACCAAAGAAGGCGAAAAATATCAAACAATTTCTGGGACTAGCAGGATATTACAGAAGATTTATACCCGATTTCTCCAAGGTCGCGAAACCATTGACACAACTATTAAAGAAGGATACTCCCTTCAAATGGACGGAAAATCAAGAAGATGCATTCAATAATTTAAAAACAGCGTTAATGACGAAACCCATTCTACAATATCCAGACTTTTCTAAACCCTTTAACCTTACTACAGACGCATCGGGATACGCAATAAGCGGTGTACTGAGTCAAGGGCCAATTGGATAGGATTTGCCGATTGCGTATGCCTCAAGACTATTAAATTCCGCCGAACAAAACTACTCTACCATAGAAAAGGAGTGTCTGGCAATTGTTTACAGCGCAATGCATTTCCGACCGTATCTTTACGGAAGAAAGTTCACTATCGTAACCGATCATAAACCTTTAGTGTGGATGCATTCTATCAAAGATCCTACTTCCAGAATTTGGAAATGGAAATTAAAATTATCGGACTTTGAATTTGATATTGTATACAAAGAAGGCAGAGCGAACGCAAACGCAGACGCACTGTCTAGGAACCCTCCGGAAGTTTGTTTACCAATCAGGAAAAGAGAGGAAGTCTCACCGATTCGCTATCCTGTCCCAAAAAGATTCGAAATAGACACGTCAACGGAAGACTCTCCCGTGTTCGAAGCCAAACCACGCGTCCTACCTCAACCCACTGATCTTACAAAACAAGGAAAAATTTCTACTCGAAAGCATCTTACACTGGAAAGAACACCCGTAAAATATTTCGACGAAGCACTAACCGAACTCGACGTAAACACAAATAGAGGAATAACTGATCAAGGAAAAAGGCGCATGGACGTAACAAGCGAAGAAGAACCCTCCGCCGAAATTCCAAAACTAACTCCACAACGAGAAAAGGATATGCATGTCTCAAAAAGATTTAAACTGGATACGTCAACCGAAGATTCTCCCATATTCGAAGCCAAACCACGCGTCTTGCCTCAATCCAGTGATTCTAAAAATCAAGGGAAGGGTGTTACCCGAAAACATTTTACAATAGAAGAAACCCCCATAAAATATTTAGACCAAGCACTAACAGAAATCGATGTAAGTACAGATAGAGAAATAACCAATCGAGAAAAAGAAGACACGGACACGACAAGCGAAAAGGAAACCTCCACTGTAGTTCCAGATCTAATTCAACAACAAGAAAAGGACACGAGACCTACGATAATTGCGGAACTAAAAATTTCGGAAACCCGAGACTCGATTGCGAGAGTAAGTGACCATAAAGTAGTATTTATAGATATACACGGCAAACCGATAGACAAGGGAGCCTTAGAAATGAAGGAAACGGGAAAATTGCCTCGTTACGAAGATTTAATGTTAGAGAAAGCAAGATTGAATTACGATTCTGGAAAATACATTATATCCCTACCGATAAAGGAAAATAGAAATATTCCAATAACACCAGAAAATTTATTAAACTCGCTAAGATCTCTATTAGACGTAGTGAATGAAAAACAGTTAACTTCGTTTAGCATTAGCAAAGGAAACTTAGAGGAAATACCCTGGCGATATACAATCAGAAAATTAAAAGAAATATTTATGGAAAAAACCTTATCCATCACCATTTGCACTGGAGAAGTAATTACTCCACCTGTGGAAGCGCGGAACAGCATAATACGAGAAAAACATGAATCAAGCGTAGCAGGACACAAAGGAATTACCAAAACTTATCAAAGAATACGACAACACTACTATTGGGAAAATATGAAAAGGGAAATTCAAGATTACGTAAGAACATGTAAGGAATGTCAATTGAAGAAACTCACAAGAATAAAAGCAAAACAACCAATGGTACTTACAGACACACCAGGTAAAGCGTTCGACAAGATTAGTATGGATATTGTAGGTCCATTACCAAAAACTCAAAAGGGAAACGAATATATATTAACCATCCAAGATTTGTTAACAAAATACTCAATCGGGATTCCACTAGGAGGAATCTCTTCAGCCGAGATAGCGGACGCTTTTGTAAAGCGATTTATTTGTCGTTTCGGATCACCGAGGGCTATTCTCACTGATCAAGGAACGAACTTTACATCCTCACTAATGAAGAAAGTAGCAAAGAGATTCCGCATCAAACAATATACCACGACGGCATATCACCCACAAAGTAACGGTTCAATTGAAAGATCTCACCACGTACTGATTGAATATCTCAAACTATATATTGAAAATTCCAGAAATTGGGACGAATGGGTAGAGTTAGCCATGTTTTCCTATAATACCTCTGTACACGAAGGAACGAAATTCTCCCCGCACGAATTAGTTTTTGGACATTTAGCCAGAGAACCTACAGGTGAAGCGATAATCGAAGAGAACTTAGAACCGACATACACAGAATATCTCGAAGACCTGTTCGATAAAATTAACACCGTACAACGAATGGCGAGAGAAAATTTGATAAAATCCAAACTAAGATCAAAGGAATATTACGACCGACGAATCGACCCTCAGGACTTTAAAATAGGAGATTCGATATATTTACTAAAAGAACCCAGTAAAGGAAAATTCTCCGATCAATATACTGGACCATACAAAGTGCTAGAAATCTTGCAGAACCAAAACGTCAAGATTGAAGTAAAAGGGATTCCGCGAACGGTGCACTTAAACAAACTAAAACTAGCGCATAACCGAAATAAGCAATGAGTAAAGTGATTTCAGTGGGCAACGTAGTGCAGTAGTGTATGTTGTAGTGCTGTTCGTCGAATAATACAGATATCGAACACCTAAAAGGAAAAAGGAAAATTATTATGTGTGTTTCAATTATTGCTTAAATATAAAACGTGTTAACTCAATGAATAACTAACTAATGAAAGTGAAAGTTACCTTGTGAACAAGTGATCAACATACAAGAAAGTGTACGTGCAAGTATAGGTTATGGATCGTTGTTTGTGGAGCATAATGTATGACAGCTACCTAAAATAAGTGAATAAATTAGTTTCAACTGTCTCAGTGCAAAATACAAGGTTACTAAGTGTTATAACTATATTGTGGATAAA
>NW_022883412.1:0-27992 GCF_011952255.1 Bombus vosnesenskii | reverse complement strand
GAAAGTGATAGCGCCATCGCGTTTTAAAAACGCGTTAGAAGAAGGACGGTTTCGCTATCCAAGGCGAATCGAAAAGTGTGCGTGCTGCGAGAATCAGAGTTGATCGAGACGTCGAAGCATAGAGTCGTTAGAATTGAGTTGCGAGTGTTGTCGAGTGTTAGAGTTGCTAGTGAGAGAGAGAGAGTTACCAAATAGTTGTCAAGTTATTTGATGTAAATACGAGCGTTGCATTTAGTTTTCCTGTTAATCAAACATCGTTTCTCTGTCTAACTAATATCTGTATTTTCAATCCATTATTAATAAATTATAATTAATCGGACAAAATTACACCTTTAATATATTCCGATATTACATTACCGTGATGTAATATTTATCATGCTTATTTTGTACGTAAAACGAATCGTTGAAATATTCCCGCAGCTAACGAAGCATTTCCCAAAAGTTAAACCGAAGAAATTAACGCGAATAGTTAAGTGAAATTTTTCCATTAACTTGTTGACCAACCGGCAAATAAAAAATCATAAAAATTGTTTCAATGTGTTGAGGTCACGCATAACTTCTTTTTTCATTGACGATTACCAAACAGGTAAAATTTCGAAATTGTCGAAATCACGAAGGCCACGTGACCAGATCGTATTGGAATTTGAAGTGCATGGAAAAAGACAACTCGAAGTACAAACCTTGAGCTGTACTACTCGAAGTACAAACGTGAACTAATGGATGCAGAAAAGCAATTAACGCCAAACATCCGAACAGCATCTTGGAGCCCGTCATTGTTCTGAAATAAAAGAAGTGACGAATTAAAAAGACGCAGGACCAATAATAATAAAGGAAACTTAGTTCGTATTATAAATTGAATTTACATCAGAAAAGAAGCACGATCAAGCGAAACAGATCGTAGAAATGACAAATATCATCGATATACGTTTCAGTGTAATTTCACTTTTGAAAATTATTTAGTTTAATACGATCATATTCATCGCTCTGAAACTTTCATTGTGCTGCAATTTGTGCTGCGTCTTTTTAATTTCTCTATCTTTCTGTGTTTTCGGAAAAATTACTTGAAAGATTAAGAATTGCTTGCCTTATTTTATTTTCGATTAGTTAGGATTTGATTATTCCAGGCAAGGTTTATTATTTATAACAGGTTTTATCACTTGTTTATTATTTAGGAGTTTGTTATTTTAGGATTAGTACCTTTTAGGATTTCTTATCCTTCGAGTTTCTGTTTCAGATATCTAGGTCTATTTCAAGATATTTTATTACATTAGGATTATTTATTCGATTAAGATAATTTAAGAGTTTCACAATGTACAAAGAAATAATCGCGTGAAATTTAGATTTATGCTTTAAACGTATTACACACGCGGTAATTTCAATGTCTATAGCCTCGAACGTGTTCTGATTAGTTGTGTCATTGTCTGTGACATTGAAATCACAAAAATCCATCGCAAGTGTGCTGTCATGCAATGTGGATGTAATTGGGTTTTTTGGGTATTTCCTGTATCATCTGATTTGTACAGTACTATTTTAACGCAAGGACAGGAAACTTATTATATATGTCGGATCACGATTCGAATTTTGGGCGCGCGACGACTCTTCATGTGGACTAGCCATCGTTTCACAAAGCCGAGATTTTATTTACACGTGTATACAGGTCTATCACTAAGCTTAACAAATAATAAGTACAACTAATATTAAGTCTAACAAACACTAAGCCTAATGAATAATACGATCTACGAATAATTAAATTAAATAATACTATTAGCAATGTTTGAGTTCAAACGAATCCACGGTCACCGGGATAACTCCTTACTAAGCGAAACTAACTTAGACGCAAATGCGATCGTCGAAAATGCTCGATGTATCACTCTCCAAGGCAATCGCAAGAATGCCAGCCTCGTGGAGATTTTTCTCCCTGTACGATTGCATTTTGTTTTCTATACCCGTTTGGAAGCATCGAGAAGGTTCCAAACGCCGTTGCTAGGCACACTCGTTGGAAGCATCGAGAAAGTTCCAAACGCCGTTGCTAGGCAGTTTCTGCCTGGAGTTTTGATTACTAATACAATGTATGTCCCATTGCATCGGCACCTCCGAGGCAACATCACACGTGGCTAGGCCCGCTCTCGAGGCCGCATGCCGCCACAACCACATTTCTCGGAAAACACATACAACCACTCCAGACCTCCGTTAGATAAAACATCCATCCCGTGACCGTGGCTACGTTCAGCGACCTATTGTCACCTCGAACCCAATCTCGCTTATTACAAATCTTAAGCAATTACAACTATAATAAAATCTAGGCTAAGGTACTAGAGGATGTTCCCAAGATTTCCAAGGAAAGGCTTCGGCTTTCCTTTCATCTCCGACATATATATACATATACATAACTGTGTGCGTATATGTATAATATACGTATAACAACCAAAGTTCAGCTCTCAAGTGTACGCAAAACTTTTATGTTCATTTTACGCTATACCAGTATGTTTCATGAATTTGTTTGCTAACAGTATCGAAACAAATAACAAGCAGAGGACGAGCTATTCATGAATTGTTTTGCCAGCGTGTACGCTCCCAATATTTTCTATTTGAGAAAACATACTTGTTGCTATTGCAACTACAAATATTTTTACAGCCGACGCTTTTGCCGTGAATCATTGGCTAACATGTAAAATCGAGAAAAAACATGGTTTATTGTGATGGAAATGTGGAAAACCGCAAAACCGATATAGAAGGGAAAATAAAGGAAAGGAAGGTAGATAAGTAGAAGCTTGGGGTCAAGTTTAATTCACTGAAACCGAGCTGCTTGTATTATCACAAAACAAAATTGCCAGTACGTCATTTCCGTACTCTCGTCCTCGCGAAAATGGTTTTGCTTGTTAAGGAAAAACGAAGAGACAGGGAAGAGAGGAAAAAGCAGACGGAGAGCGCTTTTAAAAAGCTGGCGAACCGTGTGTTACCACAACGAGACACGCGATGCTATTTGTCGCTTTAAATTGTGCCGCAACTCGTTTTTGAGATCTTTGCCAGGGGCTCGTTAAAACATGCTGAAAATATATTTCTGGCTTTTCTGGGGTTTAACTGAAATATGACAAATAACGTTGTAAAACATATGTACTTATGACTTACAGAGTAATTGAGTGTAAAAAATATATAGTATACAAAATAGCCAGCGATTGAGGGCTTTAAAAGATCAAAAGGAAAGAAAAGGAAAGAAAAGAAGAAAGATAATATGTTGTGGCAGTCTAAGTCGATCTAAGAAAATAGATAAAGGGAGGGAGGGGCAAAGCTAGTTAATCTGGAAAGAATCCAAGCGTCAATTTCAAGCATTTACAGAGAATCAAGCGGGCTGGTTAAAGTCGTGAGTTGAGCAATTATCCCGCGTTAGGTTCAATCAGGTTAGTCCCACGCGAAATTGATCCAACCATGCGAAAACGAGTGTATTCTGATTTCTGTCGCAGATACTTCTGGCTAGTGCAGTACCTACACGGTGGTTGTTGAAATAGCCGCTTCTCATCTATTTTCCGCAGCGCGGACATCATCCTTTGATCCCTTACGACTAACGAAGTTTTCGAAGATGTACGGCAGTTTGAGATTCTACTTGAAAATGATCATGATTGCGGTCTGTGTGCCGTCTGCTCTTCTTTTTGTCCTTCCGTTAAAGACTGGTAGGTTGATACTGATTAATTATGCGATCGAAACCATATATAATGGCTACAAAAATGCCGCTAATATAATATTCCTTCTTTCTTTTATCTGTCTGCCTCTCAGGTCGTTTTACTAATTACAATAAGTAATTTCGACTTCTTTGCGCTGTCTTTTAACGCATTCGAGACCGAAAGAAATTCATATCAGTCAGTAGGCAAGGGTATAATATACATATTTTATATATAACTTATGTAGTAATGTATGTATCATGTTAATTTCATATTTTTTTGCGTAAACATTCCGTCATTTCCTTCCCGTTGCAGATATTTCGACGTTTAAGTGCTCGTTGAACTCCATTTTACACTGCAAATGCAATGCACTACCGTTTAAGCGTCGTAACAAGCAAAATAGCTCGCAAATCGCGAAGATTTCGTCGATCTTGACGAGAACTAACTGTCATTTCCTTCCCGTTGGAGATACTTCGACGTTTAAGCGCCCGTTGGACTCAGTTTTACACAGCGAATGTAATGCACTACCGTTTAAGCGTCGAAACAAGCAAAATAGCTCGCAAATCGCGAAGATTTCGTCGATTTTGAAGAAAACTAGCCGTCATTTCCTTTCCGTTGGAGATATTTCGACGTTTAAGCGCTCGTTGAACTCCATTTTACACTGCAAATGTAATGCACTACCGTTTAAGCGTCGATACAAGCACAACAGCTCCCAAATCGCGAAGATTTCTTCGATTGTGACGAAAACTGTCATTTCCTTCCCGTTGGAGATACTACGACGTTTGACAGCTCGTTGAACTCCATTTTACACTGCAAATGCAATGCACTACCCTTTAAGCGTCGAAACAAGCAAAATTGCATGCAAATAGCGAAGATTTTGTCGATTTCGATGAAATCTATCCGTCATTTCCTTCCCGTTGGAGTTATTTCGACGTTTGAGCGCACATTGTTCTCCATTTTACACTGCAAATGCAATGCTCTACCGTTTAAGCGTCGAAACAAGCAAAATAGCTCCCAAATCGCGAAGACTTCGTCGATTTCGATGAAATCTAGCCGTCATTTCCTTCCCGTTGGAGATATTTCGACGTTTAAGCGCTCGTTGGACTCAGTTTTACACACCGAATGTAATGCACTGCCGTTTAGGCGTCCACAACAAGCAATATAGCTCGCAAATCGCGAAGATTTCGTCGATTTTGAACAAAACTACCCGTCATTTCCTTTCCGCTGGAGATATTTCGACGTTTAAGCGCTCGTTGAACTCCATTTTCCACTGCAAATGCAATGCACTGCCGTTTGAGCGTCGAAACAAGCAATATAGCATGCAAAGCGCGAAGATTTCGTCGATTTTGAGGAAAACTAACAGCCATTTCCTTCCCGTTGGAGATATTTCGACGTTTAAGCACTCGTTGAACTCCATTTCACAGTGCTAATGCAATGCACAACCATTTAAGCGTCGAAACAATCAAAATATCTCGCTAATCGCGAAGATTTCGTCGATTTCGAAGAAATATAGCCGTCATTTCCTTCCCGTTGGAGATATTTCGACGTTTAGGCGCTCGTTGAACTCCATTTTACACTGCAAATGAAATGTTCTACCGTTTAAGAGTGGAACAAGAAAAGTAGCTCGCAAATGGCTATAATTTCGTGGATTTTGACGAAAAGTAGCCGTCATTCCCTCCCCGCTGGAGATATTTCGATGTTTTAGCGCTCGTTTCATTCCATTTTACACTGCAAATGTAATGTTCTACCGTTTCAGCGTCGAAACAAGCAAAATAGCTCGCAAATCGCGATGATTTCGTCGATTTTGAGGAAAACTAACTGCCATTTCCTTCCCGTTGTAGATATTTCGACGTTTGAGAGCTCGTTGAACTCCATTTTACACGGCAAATGTAATGGACTACCGTTTCAGCGTCGAAACAAGCAAAATAGCTCCCAAATCGCGAAGATTTCGTCGATTTTAACAAAAACTAACTGTCATTTCCTTCCCGTCGGAGATATTTCGACGTTTAAGCCCTCGTTAAACTCCAATTTACACTGCAAATGCAATGCACTACCGTTTAAGCGTCGAAACAAGCAAAATAGCTCACAAATCGCGATGATTTTGACGGAAACTAACTGTCATTTCCTTTCCGCTGTAGATATTTCAACGTTTAAGCACTCGTTGAACTCCATTTCACAGTGCTAATGCAATGCACAACCATTTAAGCGTCGAAACAATCAAAATATCTCGCAAATCGCGAAGATTTCGTCGATTTCGAAGAAATATAGCCGTCATTTCCTTCCGTTGGAGATATTTCGACGTTTAGGCGCTCGTTGAACTCCATTTTACACTGCAAATGAAATGTTCTACCGTTTAAGAGTGGAACAAGAAAAGTAGCTCGCAAATGGCTATAATTTCGTGGATTTTGACGAAAAGTAGCCGTCATTCCCTCCCCGCTGGAGATATTTCGATGTTTTAGCGCTCGTTTCATTCCATTTTACACTGCAAATGCAATGTACTACCGTTTAAGCGTCGACGCAAGCAAAATAGCTCGCAAATCGCGATGATTTCGTAGATTTTGACGAAAAGTAGCCGTCATTCCCTTCCCGTTGGAGATATTTTGACGTTTACGAGCTCGCTGAACTCCATTTTACACTGCAACAGTAATGCTCTACCGTTTACACGTCGAACCAAGCCCAACAGCTCGCAAATCGTGATGATTCGTCGATTTTGACGGAAACTAGCCGTCATTTCCTTCCCGTTGGAGACATTTCGACGTATAAGCGCTCGTTGAACACCATTTAACACTGCAAATGTAACGCACTACCGTTTCAACGTCGAAACATGCAAAATAGCTTCGAAAGCGCGAAGATTTCGTCGATTTTGTCGAAAACTAGCCGTCATTTCCTTCCCGTTGGAGATATTTCGAAGTTTGAGCGCTCGTTGAACTCCATTTTACACTGCAAATGCAATGCACTACGGCTTAAGCGTCGAGACAAGCAAAATAGCTCGCAAATCGCGAAGATTTCGTCGATTTCGATGATATCTAGCCGTCATTTCCTTCCCGTTGGAGACACTTCGACGTTTAGGCGCTCATTTCACTGCATTTTACACTGCCAGTGTAATGCTCTACCGTTTAAGCGACGAAAAAGCCCAGCAGCTCGCAAATCGCGAAGATTTCGTCGATTTCGATGATATCTAGCCGTCATTTCCTTCCCGTTGGAGACATTTCGACGTTTAGGCGCTCATTTCACTGCATTTTACACTGCCAGTGTAATGCTCTACCGTTTAAGCGACGAAACAAGCCCAGCAGCTCGCAAATCGTGATGATTCGTCGATTTTGACGAAAACTAGCCGTCATTTCCTTCCGTTGGAGATATTTCGACGTTTAAGCGCTCGTTGAACTCCATTTTCCACTGCGAATGCAATGCACTACCGTTTAAGCGTCGAAACAAGCAATATAGCTCGCAAATCGCGAAGATTTCGTCGATTTCGAAGAAATATAGCCGTCATTTCCTTCCCGTTGGAGATATTTCGACGTTTAAGCGCTCGTTGAACTCCATTTTACCTGGAAATTAAATGTTCTACCGTTTAAGAGTGGAACAAGAAAAATAGCTCGCAAATGGCTATAATTTCGTGGATTTTGACGAAAAGTAGCCGTCATTCCCTCCCCGCTGGAGATATTTCGATGTTTTAGCGCTCGTTTCATTCCATTTTACACGGCAAATGTAATGTTCTACCGCTTCAGCGTCGAAACAAGCAAAATAGCTCGCAAATCGCGAAGATTTCGTCGATTTTGAGGAAAACTAACTGCCATTTCCTTCCCGTTGAAGATATTTCGACGTTTGAGAGCTCGTTGAACACCATTTTACACGGCAAATGTAATGGACTACCGTTTCAGCGTCGAGACAAGCAAAATACCTCGCAAATCGCGATGATTTCGTAGATTTTGACGAAAAGTAGCCGTCATTCCCTTCCCGTTGGAGATATTTCGACGTTTGAGCGCTGGTTGAACTCTATCATACACGGCAAATGTAATGGACTACCGATTAAGCGTCGAGACAAGCAAAATAACTCGCAAATCGCGAAGATTTCGTCGATTTTGACGGAAACTAACTGTCATTTCCTTCCCGTTGGTGACATTTAGACGTTTAAACGTTCGTTGAACACCATTTTACACTGCAAATGTAATGTTCTACCGCTTCAGCGTCGAAACAAGCAAAATAGCTCGCAAATCGCGAAGATTTCGTCGATTTCGATGATATCTAGCCGTCATTTCCTTCCCGTTGGAGACATTTCGACGTTTAGGCGCTCATTTCACTGCATTTTACACCGCCAGTGTAATGCTCTACCGTTTAAGCGACGAAATACGCAAAATAGCTCGCAAATCGCGAAAATTTCGTCGATTTTGAGGAAAACTAACTGCCATTTCCTTCCCGTTGGAGATATTTCGACGTTTGAGCGCTCGTTGAACTCTATTTTACACGGCAAATGTAATGGACTGCCGATTAAGCGTCGAGACAAGCAAAATAGCTCGCAAATCGCGATGATTTCGTACATTTTGACGAAAACTAACTGTCATTTCATTCCCGTTGGAGATATTTCGACGTTTAAGCGATAGTTAAACTCCATTTTACACTGCTAATGCAATGCACTACCGATTAAGCGTCGAGACAAGCAAAATAGCTCGCAAATCGCGAAGATTTCGTCGATTTTGACGGAAACTAACTGTCATTTCCCTCCCGTTGGTGACATTTAGACGTTTAAGCGTTCGTTGAACACCATTTTACACTGCAAATCACAATACACTACCGTTTAAGCGTCAGAAACAAACAATATAGCTCGCAAATCGCGAAGATTTCGTCGATTTCCGGCCATAGCCATTTCCTTCCCGTTGGGCGGGTACGGCGTTTGGCTCTGTTTCACTCCATTTTACACCGCCAATGTAATGCTCTACCGTTTAAGCGTCGAAACACGCAAAATAGCTCGCAAATCGCGATGATTTCGTAGATTTTGACGAAAAGTAGCCGTCATTCCCTTCCCGTTGGAGATATTTTGACGTTTACGAGCTCGTTGAACTCCATTTTACACTGCAACAGTAATGCTCTACCGTTTACGCGTCGAACCAAGCAATATAGCTCGCAAATCGCGAAGATTTCGTCGATTTCGAAGAAATATAGCCGTCATTTCCTTCCCGTTGGAGATATTTCGACGTTTGAGCGCTCGTTGAACTCCATTTTACACTGCAAATGTAATATTAATATATATATATATATATATATATATATATATATGTCGTCTTTACATTAGAATTAGGGTTAGGGGCGTGAAACGAATCTTCGTTTGTGTTACACGTTGTCGTTATGCAATGGAGAAGACATTGACTAGTGCAAATACGATTATTATAGAACCGGACAAGTAACCGCGGTAGTTAGGTGCTCGAGATACTAATGACAATGATCCTAGGTTCAATAACGAATCCGCGGTCGACGGGATGATAGATGAACGTACTCACAAAATCTAAGTCGGACGCGTAATATTCACTGATCGTAAAGAATTACTCCTTTCACCAATGAGATCGCGAGAAAGAATGCCTTTCCCGTCCCGATGATGCCACAGAGGAAAACTATAACGGGGTGTGTCTAAGGATACGAGATCATCGGATTCGTCGAGAAAAGCCTTCGTTCAGAAAGTAAGGGAAATTGGCGTTGCTGCTAATTGGTCGATCTCCATATCGGTGGTTAGAAAAAGATGCTAGCCGCCCTCGAGGGAAAGTTGCAAGTGGGAGACGCCACTCGTTGAAAAATATGTCTCCCCTATCTTCCCGTAGTTGGGACTGAGACTGTTTGTCTGTTTGAAGGACTTTAGTTAACTAAACCTTAAGATTTATAACGGGCCCTCGGGCTAGCCGAACATGTACTGCGGAGACGCATCGACATCTGGCAATCATCTTACTCGAAGAATAGTGTCTGCGTGTGGCCAACCACGGGACAGAAACCGTTGGAATGTTTACTGTCGCGTGTCGCCACGAATATTTCTTTTAAGGAGAGCTATAGAATTACTCCATACCTTTGTTAGGCAAAGCGTTCATCCCGTGACCGCGGCTACGTTCGGCGACTGACTGTCCCCTCGAGCCCAAGCTCATTATCACGACTCTCGAACAATTACAATCGGGTTGAATAACTACAATTGCTCAATTACAGCTATAGTAGACTCTAGGTTACAATGTTGCGGGATTATCCAAAATTCCAAAGGCTCCGGTGTTCTTTCATCTCCGACACGGCCATCCTGACTATCACACGTCCTCGTGTGTAACTAAAATATCGTGTTTTCTTACATTAGATTCGATACAACTGACATTATTTACGATTTAACTAAATGTCCAAGTAAGTCAAGGGTCCAGTGCAACAACAAAGTTTCGTTCGGAGGTTTGACAACAGAAAAATAAAAGAGAATAGGAATTTGTAATGTTATAATTTGTATTCAAAGTGTTAGGTGCGTTCTGTGAGTCGCCAGTCAGACCGTAATGACACAACAGATCATTTTCGATTTCGTACACTGGTGAACCTCAGTTTGTTGGATCATATTGCCACGTTGGGTGCATTACACCCAGAAAGCACATAAACCCACTCAACGGGTTACAACCAAAAGCACATCAACCCACTCAACGGGTTACAACAAAAAGCACATCAACCCACTCAACGGGTTACAACAAAAAGCAGATCAACCCACTCAACGGGTTACAACAAAAGCACATCAACCCACTCAACGGGTTACAACAAAAAGCACATAAAACCACTCGGTGTATTACTATGACCACAACGCAGTGTTAATGATCCTCTGAGGTCAGTGTACTTGCATCGTTATTATCACCGCCGTTGTCATCACCGCAGACGTCTAACTCAGCAGGGACGCAACCTTCTGGCATTTTGCTCAGTCTGTCGTGTCTGTCCTTATATGATCGTTTGCCGTCTAAGGTTTTTAGGGTATATCTATCTCCTTCCAAAGTCTCTGCTATTACGAATGGACCCCTGAATTTCGGATCTAACTTCGTCTGGTTTCTTTCCTCGTTTTTGCGTAATACGAAATCGCCAAGGTTGAACCTAACTATTTTAGCTTTGTTTTCATCGAACCTATCCTTATCGTATTTGGCGCTTGCTTCTATATTCTTTATCGCCTGCTGTCTTATATGGGAGATATTTACTTCTCTTTCTTGGATATTGTCGGGTAGGGATAAGCCGTAGGGTCTCGCTGTTTTACCGATTAGTAGTTCCAACGGGCTTGACTTAGTCACGCGGTTGGTGGTACAATTTAAGGCCAGTTGTATTTCCCCGATCGCGTCTTGCCAGGACCGCCAGTTGGTTTCTATTGTTGTGAACATGTTTTTTTTTAGCGTACTCATAATACGCTCTACCTGTCCGTTGGCCCTACTAGCTCCGGTCGCAATTAAATGGAGTTTAATGTATTTATCTTGACAAAAGTCTGGAAATTCTTTGCCCGTAAAACATCTTCCCTGATCCGCTATTATCCGGCAGGGACTGCCGAATAAAAATATAGTACTTAAGTGCTTTAACTAAGGTACTAAGGAAATCTACTTTACGAGTATGATGCAGATATGCGAATTTAGTGAAGACGTCGACCAAAGCAATGACATACTCTTTCGAACCACTTTTACCGCTTAGTTTGCCCGTTATGTCCACGTGAACTGTATGCCAAAGTATGCTGGTCTTAGGTATAGGATGTAATTCAGCTTGTATTTTACCTGAACTGGCCTTCGAAACTTGACAAGCGTGACAGTTCTCTACGAATTGGCGAACATACTCCGCCATTCCTTCGAACCAGTAACACTCGCACAGTTTCTCAAGCGTTTTATCCCAACCTAAGTGCATAATTGACTGTTGCACATGGTTAATAACAGATCATCTAAAACCTCTGGGGACAATGGACAAGCAGAGAGTTCTGCCTTTTCTCTGTATTTTACGATGAGGGGTACCGGACCGTAACTCACACGCATTCACGACGTCTTCCGCGAGCTCTTCGTTCTGTAATTTATTGACGATCCCAGAAATTTGGGAGTCGCGACGTTATTCCACTAATAGCTAGTCTTCGGAGATTTCGGTCAGATTGATTTCCTTCTCTATGACTTCGTTGATCGTAAGGTGATCCAAGTCTAATCCAAGGATTTCGCGAGACAAAATTTACGTGGGCCATTCGTTTACCCTCCCGGTACAGAATGTCAAAAGTAAAAGTTTGTAAGTAAGCCCACCCCCTGTAAATTCTGCCATTTAAATTTATCTTACTACTGGATGCCTTCAAAGGATTACAATCGGAGACGACAAGAAATTCTCGTCCGTGGAGATAATGACGGAAATGCTTGACGGCGTTCACAACTGCTAACGTTTCTAGTTCGTAAGAATGACACCTAGATTCCGCAGGGCTACTTCTTATACTGTAATATTCTATTACTCTATTTTTACCTTCAATTTTGTGCATTAAAATAACCTCATATCCATCCGAACTAGCGTCGATACGAAGTTCTATCGGGTAGTTCGGGTCAAATACCATTAACACCGGCGCGTCGGTCAGGGCGGAAATTACCTTTTGCCTTATTTTTCCATGCCTATCTGTCCAAGTCATGTTTTTATTATCGGAAGTAAGCGCATACAAGGGTTTCATTACCCGTGAAAATTTAGGAACGAATTTTCGGAAATAAAGGGCTAAACCTATGAACTGCCTGAGCTGTGTGACGGTCGTTGACGCAGGTAAAGAACTCAAGGCGTGCATTTTACCCGGATTGGGACGAACTTCTCCGTCGTAAATTACATATTCCAAATAGAGTACCGATGCCTTTAGAAAAGAACATTTTGAAAAGTTAAAGGAGAATCCGGCTTTTACGAGGGTATCTAGTACGGTGTGCAATACTTTTAGAGCTTGATCTGTCGAGACGGCAATAATTAGGACATCATCCAAATAGACGACAACGTACGAATGGCACGTTGGCTGTTATACGTGTTTTCAAAGGAATCTCAAGAACGATCTCTCGTTTCGTTTGTTCGCAACATCGAAATCAGCAGCCGCTGCTGAATACAATGAAGGGAAGTGTAGTACAGATCACTCCGACCAAATGATTTCTTATGTCACCACAATTAAAAAGGGTCAAATGCTACAGAAGACTTGGCACGCGACTACTCCTGAGGATTTCCATAGTAAACGTTTTGATGGTTCACAAAATTGTAGCAAGGAAGAACATAAATATAAGAATATTTAGCAAGTATGAGCTGCACAATTATTAGGGTTGTCCGAAAGTATAAGAATCCCCATTTTCGACAGGGTCAGCATAGTATCGCCGTCCCGAAAATGACTTCCGGAAGAAACACTAAACGCGCACGCACTTATGTTATGCAAATAAAGGACATCGAATGGATCGAACAAAGGCACAAAAGAATTCGAAGAAAACAACAACTTATTATCCAAATTGTTCATCGAGGGTAATCAATGCTGTATACTTCCTAGAATTAGGATGAATAGGGATTTGGAGAAACCCACCGGCCATGTCCAGAATAATAAAATATCTCGCTTTTGCAATCTCGCGACTTGATCCGCAATGAGGGGTAAAGGATACCGATCCGCGACCGTATATTTATTTAGTTCTCGAAAATCTACCTATCATCTATCTGAACCATTGTTCGTCTTCACGAGTAACACAGGGCTCGCGAACGGTGAATTACTAGGCTTTATGATTTTTGGCTGTAATTAAGTCGCTTGTTCTATCACGTACTATTCTGCGCTCGCGAAGTCTATTAGGACTCCTTGTACGGCGATGTTAGGATCAATTAATTGTACTTCTAACTGGCCTGTATTTTTTGTACGAGTACGTAGGGAACCCGTAACGGATGAATCTCTGAATTTTCGAAAAGAAAGATTAATCGACTTTTATCGCTACCACGTACCTCATTGTCAACTTCATTAACATCGATCTCGTTTTCAGCGGTTTTATTACAGGCATTAATTATTTTTGTTTTACACATAGCGAGGCTATTTTGTGTAATATTACGTCAAAATCTTGGCTTAAAATTTAACGAGTAATCGCGATATCGTATTGTTAAATAACTATCAGCGAGGACATGAAAAATTTATCTCTAACCACTAACACCTGCAACGGACAAGATTTGAGCGATACGTTTAGTACCAATATCTCTTATTCCTCGCATTACTACTATATCAATCGTTCTTTTGTCAGAAATTCTCAAGACTACGGATTCTTTAATTAGCGAACACTCGGCTCCGAAATCGGGGTAAAATGGAAACGACTCACCCGGATGGCTTGATCTACCAGTTAGCGCCTCCACTACGTAGAAGTCGATTCGACACTCGGTATAGAAATTATATTCGGGGCACTGCTTTGTAAAGGATTTTCCTCCATAATCAGATTGGTAGCTGCGCACCATGCAGCGAAGTCGAAAAATTGTTAGGTTCCACACTCGATATTTTGCACTAGCGACGGAATTAATTCGCGCACGATGGTCGTAAACTCTTGCACTGTTATAACCGGCACTGATCCCACTTCTGATGTCGGGTTTACATTAGAATTAGGGTTAGGGGCGTGAAACGAATCTTCGTTTGGGTTACACGTTGTCGTTATGCAATGGAGAAGACATTGACTAGTGCAAATACGATTATTATAGAACCGGACAAGTAACCGCGGTAGTTAGCTGCTCGAGATACTAATGACAATGATCCTAGGTTCAATAACGAATCCGCGGTCGACGGGATGATAGATGAACGTACTCACAAAATCTAAGTCGGACGCGTAATATTCACTGATCGTAAAGAATTACTCCTTTCATCAATGAGATCGCGAGAAAGAATGCCTTTCCCGTCCCGATGATGCCACAGAGGAAAACTATAACGGGGTGTGTCTAAGGATACGAGATCATCGGATTCGTCGAGAAAAGCCTTCGTTCAGAAAGTAAGGGAAATTGGCGTTGCTGCTAATTGGTCAATCTCCATATCGGTGGTTAGAAAAAGATGCTAGCCGCCCTCGAGGGAAAGTTGCTAGTGGGAGACGCCGCTCGTTGAAAAATATGTCTCCCCTATCTTCCCGTAGTTGGGACTGAGACTGTTTGTCTGTTTGAAGGACTTTAGTTAACTAAACCTTAAGATTTATAACGGGCCCTCGGGCTAGCCGAACATGTACTGCGGAGACGCATCGACATCTGGCAATCATCTTACTCGAAGAATAGGGTCTGCGTGTGGCTTGTTGGAATGTAATTGTTTAGTTACGACTATAGTAGACTTTAGATTACAATGTTGCGGGGCTATCCAAAGGTTCCGGTGTTCTTTCATCTCCGACAGATACATATTATTCATTATTCCCCCTCCCCCGCCCCCTCCCTCCCATCCCACCCCTCCCCAAAGTTACACAGCACCCAAAAAGCAGACTACCGAAGCGTCCTGTTTTGCGACCAAGTTTTCAGGACAGAAAAAAATAAAAAAAATTCATAAAAAGGCTTCGCTCCCCAGCGGCTTAAACCCAAAAATTGTATTGTGCACGAAAAATATGAGGTGGAATGGTGTAATAGGTACTGAAATGCACTCGGTTATGTTTAACCAATAACGTTTATTAAACTTGGTAACAACGAATAACAATTAACAGTTAACAACAGTTGATACTTAACGACGATCAACAATAGCGACGTTCTGGCGATTCCTCGATAATAGCGGACTCGTTTACTTTCGTCTTTTGCGCTTCGCGGCTCGTGGTCGAATGTCCTTATTTTTTCGATCGAACTAATTCTTCCCTTCGTTCGCCATCGATATTCCCACTAGAGTGCGTTCATTAGAAGTGCCGCCGCGGCTGGCGAGTGTATGCTCTTCCGAGAAATTCGGCGGAAGGTGCGTGGAGATATCGATGACGGATTGAGTGCGTCGTGTTACGCTTAGGCGGCGTAGCGCTTTGTATCACGGAGCCGTTGGAAAGTTGGCGAACACTTGTCGAGGTTCTGCTTGAACGCATAAATTAGAGGTTTGTGATCTGTATAGATCGCGAACTCCCTATCTTCGACGGCATGTCGGAAGCGTTTAACCGCGTAGTACATCGCCAGCAATTCGCAATCATACGCTCTGTATTTTCGTTGCGCGGGGGATATCAGTTTTGTCATAAAGCCTAGTGGTTGCCGCGAATCGTTGACGCGTTGCTGAAGTACCGCACCAATAGCGTAATCGGATGCGTCGACCGCGAGGCTAACGGGCGCGCAGGGGATCGGGTGCGCTAACATTGTCGCGTCGACCAAAACGCGTTTCGACTCGCGGAAGCTTTTTTTCGCATGCTCGGACTACTCAATAGACGCGTTGCGCTTGGTTGTGCCTTTCCATAAGTCGTTGAGTGGTCGGAGAGTGTGCGCGGCCCTCGGTATGAAACGACTGTAATTAATCATACCGAGGTATCTTCGAAGATCTTTAACGGTTGCGGGTTGCGGTACTTTAGCGATAGCGCCCACGCGTTCAGCCAGCGGCTTTATCCCTTCGGCGGTTACAGTATAAGCGAGGAATTGAATTTCGCGGACGCCGAATTCGCACTTCGCGGAATTAATAACGACCCCGTAGTCGTTGAGGCGTTGAAACAGGACCTGCAAGTTTTCGCGATGTTGTTCGTCATTCTCGGAAGCTACGAGGAAATCGTCTATGTCTGTGGCCCCCTCAGCATCGCCTCTATAATCACAGGAGTGGGGGTCAATGTTCCTCCTGTGGCGTGCCGCAGGGAGTATCGGGGCAGCTCCCACGCCGGACAGAATCCCAGGGTGTGCTGCGCCATGTCCCTGTCCTCTCCGCAGTGGTGGCAGATGTCTGTCGTCTCCCGTCCGATTCTCTTCAGAAACTCGCAGAACATGCCGTGTCCGGTGAGTATCTGGGTCATTCTGAATGTGAGCGGGAGGCCGTGGCGGCTCCTCCATGCCTCCCAGTTTGAGAAGACCGCCTCCGCGCCCAGATATTCACCTCCCTCTTTGATCAGCTGGGATCGCAACCGGTCCCACGTGTCATCCTCAGCGGTTCCTATGTCGTTCGGAGCAGCCTGCTCGGTCGGATCTTCTCCCGGATGCCATACTCTCCGGTGGGTGTATCACTTTTTGAGCGCTAGCGCACGGAGCTTCCACGGGGGGGGGCGGTTATGGCGGTCGCCGACGCGTGAGACACCGTCCAGTATCCCCTAATGATTCTGATGGCGGTTACCTCGTGTAGCCTCCTCAGGAGCAGGATGCTGCGGCGGCTCGCCAACAGGTCGTCCGCCCATACCGGGGTACATCGCTCGGGACAGAATGACGCCCTCTGAAAATCGGCGCACCGCGTCTCCTCCTCCGCCGATGTACGGTAGCAGGCCGCACAAGGCATTAGCAGCCACCGACACTTTCGGAATCAGGCAATCGAAGTGTGGCTCGAACGTCCACTGGCTGTCGATGACGAGACCCAGATATTTCATCTGCGGTCCCACCTGGACGGTTTCGTCTGCCATGTTTATGCATAGGCCGGGCGGTGGGGTCCCTTGCCGCTTCTTGTCATAGAACCAGATGGCCTGCGACTTCGCAGGGGAGACCCTCAGGCCCAATCCGCGCACGGCACGGATTGCGGAGGCCCTTGCGATTTCGCCGATGCGCAGTGTCCCGTGCCAGCCACGACCCCCGACCAGGACCAGGGTGTCGTCCGCGTTGCACTACATGGCCGCGTCTGGGGGCAGCGGGCATCGCAGTACCTCATCGTGCGTAATGTTCCATAGGATCGGTCCCAGTACCGAGCCCTGCGGGACTCCGCGCTCAACAGGACGCCTTTCCTCTCCCTCCTTGTTGCTGTAGCAAATCCACCTGTCGCCGATGTAGGACCGGATCAGCCGGACGAGGTAGCTGAGAACCTCGAAGTGCTCCAAGGCCGTCGGTATCCTGTCCCACGGCATGGAGTTAAACGCGTTGACGATGTCTAGGGAAAACGCCAGCGCCACGTCGTTCCGGGAAACTCTGTCCTCTGCCAGTGTCCGCACGCGTCTTACCGCGTCGATCGTCGAGCGTCCCTTCCGGAAGCCGTACTGGCTTTCGTGCCAACCTGGCACCTGGCCCGCTATGTGTCGCTCCAAGCAAGTGGCAACTACCCTCTCGAGCAGTTTGCCGACCTCGTCTAGCAGGCATATCGGCCGGTATGCTGACGGCGAGGTCGTCGGTCGACCCTCTTTACCGAGCAAGGCCAGCCTCGCCGTCTGCCATGCCCGGGGGTAGGCTCCCTCTTTCAGGCATCTTGTATAGAAGCGCCGATGTCTGGGTTCCATGACTCCCATCACTTCCCCCCAGATCCGACCCGAGAATCCGTCTGGGCCCGGCATCACGTTGCGGGAGACCATTCTTCTGCTCGCCTCCCATATCTCTTCCTCTGTGACTTCCCAGTCATCCCTCCATTCCAACGTCCGTGTCGGTTCCCGCGGCCGTTCTGTCGCCCTGTCTTCTTACGAGGGGAACAGTGTCGCGATGATCCGCAGCAGCAGGGCAGGTTCCATTTCCGTCGTTGCCAGGGGGCCCTTCGCGCGCAGTTTCCGCGTCACCGTCCTATACGGCCTTCCCCATGGGTCGGCCTCGACTGTTCCGATCAGTTCGAACCAGGCACGGTCCTTCGCGTTTTTAATTTCCTTTTGCAGCGAGCGCCGTAGTACGCGGTACGCCCGGTAGCGCGAGGAGACTCCTTCTTCGTCGCGTCGTCGCCAACGGCGGGCCCTTAGGTACTGTCTTCGGGCCCGGACACCAGCTCGTACTCAGCTCCGCGATGTGAGGGTTCCACCAGTAGACTGCCCTGCTTCGCACCGTGCCTGGTATGGCACGTGACATGGATGCGTCGCAGATTGCTGTCAAGGCTCGGCGTAGGTTCTCGGCCTCCTCTTCCACGTCTGTCTCGGTCGTCGCCGTCGGGGCTTCCCAGCTCCAAGCTGTTGTTATGGCAGCCGCCCGGAGTAGATCCCCGTTCATCTCCTTAACCTTCCATCTTGGCAGTGGGCGCGCGTGTCCTTTCCTAGACGAACCGCGACCATCGCCTGTAGTCCACGTTCGGGGTCCAGGTGTGTCCACCTCCATGAATATGTAGAGGCGGTCCGAAAGTGTCTCGACCCCTTCGGCTACTCTCTAGCCCGAGATCTGCCTGAATGCATCGGGGGAGGCGCATGTGATGTCGACGATGGAGCTCCTCTCCACGCCACGCAGGTACTGCTCGAGCACCTGTTCACCAACAGGAGTCCAAGTCCCGCGGCCCAGTTTGACAGCGTGCAGCCGCGCGCGTTGGTCCTGGCGTTCCCCCATACCATGGAGTGCGCGTTGATGTCTCCCAGGACGAGCACTTGCCGGGGGAGTCGTCGCCTGACGCAGTCGCCGACTCCGTCCAGGAATTCCTCGAATGTTGCCCTTCCGCTGTTGGGTGACACGTACACACCCACCACCACCATCCCTGCCCACTCGATCGCTACGTATCCGTTGCCGCGTTCCAGCAGGGCTCCGCGGGCGAATGCCCCGGGCGTTGATGTCCAGGTGACGACAACGATTCCGTCCGTATCTCCGGCCCATTCCGAAGCATCCGGGACTCTGTATGGTTCCGCCACCACCGCTAGGGCGACCGTGCTCTCCCGAATGGTTTGGTAGAGCAGGTCTTGCGCTCGCCTTGATCTTCCTAGGTTCGTCTGGAGGATGCGTATTTTCGACCCCCTAGCGTCGTCGCTTCTCTGGCTTCCTCCGTGCCAGCTTCTTTGTCTGCGGGCTTAGGTTCGCTGTTGAAGTGGTTACCACTTCTAAGAAAACTCTACATCCGGTCTTTTTAGTTTTACTCAAGCACTGAAGCCATCGACAGCGCGTAGATAAAAGACTGCGACGAAGTCAGGCCATAAACAGTAGACAGGCGACGTTGACTTCGGGGTTTTTCAGTTATTGGGTAACACAGCTTGCGTGCGGTTCTGGACCAGCTCAAATTGTATTCTTACTTATTACACTTCTATTTAAATATATTTTCTGCCTTACAACTTATCCACGTGTTTTCTCTGTTTACACATCGAATAACCTCAACAGGTTATGGGCCCAGGGCTGTAAATTGCAAGGTAGCAACGTGAAGTGAACAAATTGTTAAAGTGTTGTGCATAGTAAAATAAGGGATAGTGCTAAAATGGAATCAGCAAATGCGAAGATCGAGATGTTACGCGGTGACGAAAATTGGCTCCAGTGGCGTTTTGTTATGCGTACACTTTTGGGCGAAGATGACGACCTGATCAATGTGTGTGAAGGTAATCTGTGTCATCCAGGTAACAGCGCGGAGAAAGAAATCGCTCGTGAAAGATTTTTGAAAGCAGATCGATTAGCGCGAAAATTAATCGTGACTTCAGTAGGAAGGAAACCGTTGAATCTTGTTTTATGTTGCACAACAGCACACGAAATGTGGAAAAAGTTGAATACAGTATATGACATGAAGTCGGATGAGAATTTAAATATGGTCCAGGAGCAGTTCTTCGATCTTAAATGGGAAGAATCTGAAAATGTCTCGTACAACCTATCAAAGTTGGAACTCATAGCGGCAAAGATGAAAGCCCTTGGAAGTGAAATTGGCGAGAAAATGCTGATAACACGCATTTTATCGGTGTTACCATACAAATTTGATCATTTTCACAGTGCGTGGGATTCCGTGGAAGAAGAAAAGAAGACCTTAGACAGGCTTAGTACCAGGCTGATGACGGAAGAAATCAGTTGGAAGAAAGACGACCAGGAAACATCGGTGGTACTGGTAACAAAAAATAATAATTATAAAAGGGAACAGCAGAAGCAGTCAAGTAAACGTGAATACGAGAAACAAGGACCAAGCTGCTTCAATTGTGGAAAAGTTGGCCATCTAAAGAAGGATTGATTTAGATGCTTTATATGCAAAAGGAAAGGCCACACAAGTAAAAATTGTTTTAAAAGTGACAGAAGAGACAACCAGGAACCTAGAAATCAAAATCGGGATCACAGCGGAATTGGTCTATTAGGAAATACCTCAGCGATACAAGCTGATGTTTGGATAATCGATTCAGGAGCTATGGATCACATGACAGAACGACGGGAATGGTTTAGCGTCTTCGAAGAATTCGATAATACGATGATAGAGATCGACGATGGTACATTCATGGATGCGTGCGGCAAAGGAAAAATTAAAGTAGAGACTTTTGTGGACGGCAAATGGGTAACATGTACAATGAACGATGTTCTGTACGTACCAGGTATGAAAACAAATTTATTTTCGATTAGATCTGTCGCAAGAAGGGGCGTAGATTTCTGTATTTCAAAGGAAGGGACCAATTGTGTATTTTTACAAAATCGGAAAATAATAGCAAGAGGTTCAGTTATTGGAAATTTGTATAAAGTAGATACGCGAGTTATCATACCGTCAGTTTGTAATTTTAGCAATAGAGCGGAGTCAAACGCGGACACGTTACAGTTATGGCACGAACGGCTATGTCATCAAAATATCAGGCATGTTAAAGAGTTCTTAAAGAATTCAAATATGAAAGTGGTAGAGAATAGTAACTTTTTCTGTGAACGTTGCGCGTACGGGAAACATCATAGATCGAGTTTTCAGGAGAAAATCAATCGGGCGACTAAACCTCGCGAAATTATTTATGCGGATGTATGTGGACCTATGGAAGTCGAGTCATTAGGCAAGAAACTGTATTTTCTGACATTTAACGATGATTTTTCAAAATTCACAAAGATGTACTTCTTACGACTTAAGTCAGAAGTAATTGAAAAATTAAAAATCCTTTGCCTAGAAGTTGAGAATCAGTTTAATGATAAAATTAACGAAATTCATAGTGATGGAGGGAAAAAATTCAAAAATAAAAAAGTCAAAGAATTTTTAAGAAGTCAGGGAATTAGGCACACAATTAACGTCCCATACACTCCTGAACAGAATGGTGTCGCAGAAAGGGAAAATAGAACAATAGTAGAGGCAGGTCGGTCGATGCTATATCCGAAACCAAATCTACCGCTGTTTTTATGGGCCGAAGCCATGAACACAGCAGTACATGTCATAAATAAGACGGGGCCGACAAGACAAGACAAGAAAACACCATATGAACTGTGGTACGGGAAACCGCCGAATTTAGAAAAGTTTAGGGTTTTCGGTACTGAGTGCTTTGCACACATACCTGCGGAGAAGAGAACAAAACTAGACAAAAAGGCTAACAAGGGATATTTGGTAGGTTATGTAGATGACGGACAAGGGTATCGATTGTACGTGCCAACAGTAAAAAATGTAATATTAAGCCGTGACGTAATATTCAAGCCCGAACTAGAAAATGCGAAATTCGTAAAATTAAGTTTACCGAAAATTGTCGAGCGCGAAGATGTGAGTGCGCAGAGCGATAGAGCATGTACGTATGAAAGTGCAGAGAGTGAACATGAAAAACAACCGCATGGAACTAGCGACAATGTGAGACAATTGAGAGATAGAGATAAGATCAAACGAACCGATTTTTATGGGGACCCAGTAACGTACGTAGCGGAAAAATTACCGGTGGATTTTAACGAAGCGATGAGATCTGAAAGGAAAGAGTTATGGAAAACGACTATGAATGATGAAATGAAATCGCACCATGAAAATAAGACGTGGATTCTTGTAGAAAAACCTAAAGATCAGAAGGTACTTAGCAATAGGTGGGTCTTAACGATAAAGCTAAATCCGGACAACTCGGAACGATACAAAGCGCGACTAGTAATAAAAGGGTATTCACAGAAAGAAGGCATAGATTATAAGGAAACATATAGTCCCGTTGCTCGGTTTGACACAATTAGATTAATGCTCAGTATTGCAGCCAAAAATAATTTACACCTCGGACAGTTCGGCATTTAAACCGCATTTTTATATGGAAGTCTGAAAGAAGATATTTATATGAAACAACCTAAAGGTTGTGATGATGGTACAAGTCGCGTTTGTAAATTGCTAAAAAGCCTATATGGCTTAAAGCAGTCTCCAAGATGTTGGACGGAACGTTTCACAAAATTTATCTCGAACTTAAAATTTTATCAGAGTAACGCAGATCCTTGTTTTTATATTTATACAGAAGACGACAAATTAATGTTAATGACCATATACGTAGATGATGGACTGGTAGCAACTTCTGACGAATCTCTAATTGATAAATTTTTCGATGATTTAAATAAAGAATTCAAAATTACGAGTTCGAAAGAAGTAAAGAGTTTTCTTGGACTTGAAATTTATAGATTAGAAGATGGTTCAATATTCATTTATCAGAGTAGGTATGTGGAAAACATATTGGAAAAATTTAATATGAATGAGGCAAACAGTGTTTCTACACCTATCGAGACTAATTGGAGCGAAAGTAACATAGGCGATAATGATTGTAGCGCACCATACAGAGGGAACTTAATGTTTTTACAAACTGTAAGTAGGCCAGATATTAGTTTTGCAATAAATATAGCGGCGAGACATTTAGAGAATCCAAACCAGTATCAGTGGAAATTAGTCAAACGAATTTTGCGCTACATAAAAGGGACCGCAGACATGGGACTCTTATATATAAAAGCAGGCAGTCTCGAAACCTTTAGCGATGCTGACTATGCAGGCGACGAAGAAACAAGAAAATCGACATCAGGCGTTGTATGTAAGTATGCGAATGCGGCCATCACATGGCAATGTAAGCGACAACAATGTATAGCTCTATCTACGACCGAAGCTGAATATGTCAGTGCAGCTCAGGAGCGAAAGAAATTATGTGGCCAAAGGAAATATTTCTTGAATGTAAAATAGAGATCCTTAAGTATATGCTATGTGTGGACAATACTAGTGCCGTGAAATTAATTAAGAATCCAGAATTCCATCAAAGAAGTAAGCATATTGACGTAAGATATCATTTCTTGAGAGATTTATACAATAGAGGCGAAATTGATGTAACGTATGTAACAAGCGAAGAGCAACTGGCAGATATATGTACAAAGCGTTGCCAAAACCGAGATTTGAATATTTAAGAAAAAAGTTAGGCTTGAAAAGTAAAAAGGATATTAAGAGGTAGTTGTTTGTAAACATGTAGAGTTTTTAGGCAGGGTGTCGAAGTGATTATTACTTCTCAAAAAAAAAAAAAAAAGGAAAAACTCCACATGATCTGTTTAGTCTTCTAGTTTTTTTTGTAATAAATTAATTTGTATGGAAAAGAGAAAGGCGGCTGGCAAATGTACTTGAGAAGGCATTGACAAATTAAGTTTCAGTTATTTACGACAAGAGTGAGAAAAATATTAAGAGATAATTTGTAAATTTGAGATAATTGTTCGTAGGGATGTAGAGTTTTAGGGAGGGTGTTGAAGTGCTTACCACTTCTAAGAAAACTCTACATCTGGTCTTTTTAGTTTTCTCAAGCACTGAAGCCATCGACAGAGCGTAGACAAAAGACTGCGACGAAGTCAGGCCATAAACAGTAGACAGGCGACGTTGACTTTGGGATTTTTCAGTTATTGGGTAACACAGCCTGCGTGCGGATCTGGGTTCCTTTCTTCGGGGGGGGGGGGGGGGCAGGCCGGTCCACCCATCCTCTGCCCGGATGGTGCTCCAAGCGCCTCGCAGGATAGGCATTTCGGGCTCGCGACAGTGCATGCTTTCGCTTGGTGCCCTGGTTTGCCGTATCTGAAGCATAGGTGCCCCTTGTCTTCCTTGGCGGTGCAGGACTTCCTTACGTGCCCGATCTCCAGGCACCTGTAGCACTGTAGAGGTTTTCGCGCGATGGCTTCGACCCTCGCCGTTGAACACCCTATGGCCACCTTGCCAGCCTGGGCCAGTTTCCTCACTGCACCGGCCGGGCCTCGTATCCACACAGATCCAAGACCGTTTCGGGCGGGGCGGATTTCTCCCAGTCGGACGTCCTCCGGCTTGCAGCCGCTCTCCTTCGTCAGGGGGTTCCGGATTTCCTCCTTGGTGGCTGATACGTCTATCATTGACTCCCCTGCTTCGGCGGCTCGGAAGGGTGTCACCACGCGGACCTTGTTCGGATCCAGAGCCCGCGTTAGGCATGCTGCGAGCGCTGCGGCCTTCTTTCTCTCCTGATCCTCGGGGACCTCCAGAATGACGCCTCCAGTGATGGTCTTTCGCATCCTCATCGTGCTGATGCCGACCTCAGCCAGGGAGACGCTGTTCCTGGCCGCAGCCAGAATCTCCGCGCAGGATTGTCCCGATTTGTCTGTCAGGGTGATCGTCCCGGAGGTTGGTTTGGCCGAGTGTTTCTTCTCTGCCCCCTTCTTCTTTCTGATATTCTTCTTCTTTTTTGCTTTCCGGCGGTCTGCCATTCCGTGGCAGCCGCTTTTCCTCCCTTGGTCGATGGAGCGTTTGGGGCTCCGCTCTCAGCCCTTCTTGTGCTCTCGTCCGGCGCGACCTCCTTTTCTTCCATCCTTTCCATGTTCTGGAGGCGTTCCTCTAGCCGGTGCAGCGAGGGTCTTATCTAGCTCATGTTCGATTGCGGCGAGACGCGCCTTGTCGCTGCTCTTCTCTGCGGGGGGACGCATGGCCAGCTCTTTTTTGAGCGCCTCGTTCTCCGCCTCTAATGTCGTTATGCGTCTTTGCGCTATAGCGAGGGCGACGATGGCGGGGTCTATTCTCCTCAGCAGCTCCGTTGTGCCCGCGGTGATAGACCTCGCCACTTCCTTCAACGTTTCCTCCTGCGTACTCTTAAGATTGCGAGATGTCTCGACAACCTTGGTCATCTCTGCGGCCCGACGAATCAGTTCCGCTCCTATGTCTGCCATAATAGCGGTTCTCATCTCTTGGGCTAGGTCCTCTTCCTCTGTCGTTTCTTTGGACTGCGGGTTCTCCGTGTCCAGTGTGGAGTGGGAGGGCCCCTCTTTTGTCAGGGCCGCCCTCGTCATGCTCCTGGTGCTGACATGTGACGGCTCAGCAACCAGCTCCGCTTCGCCCCTTCCTCCGACGGTTTCCCCTACCTCCTTATCTTTCGCCACCGTTGCGTCTTTTTTCGCCATTGGGCGCAAATATGGCCGCTTCCTTCGCACTTGCTGCTCCATTAGACGCTGCCGCTTTCAAATGGCCCGCGCGGCGCGCTTTGACGCACGTGTCAATATGGCTGCGTCTGTGTGGTTCCTCGGGTAGCTCGTGTGGAGGCGCAGTTGTCACGCGTCCCAATATGGCTACCCCTTCGTCATAACCTCGCACTCGGTTTACCTCCGCCTTTAGCGCCCTTCTACACCAGATTTCGTGGGTTCTTACACCCGCTTTGCATTCACGGGCGCTAGTCCTTCACTCTGGTTACTTTCCTTACCTGAATTCTCCAGTTTTCCGGAGATTTCGGGTAAGCTCGCGGCTCCGTCCTCTCCGTGTCTGCTCCACTACACAGTTACCACACCCTCTCCGCGCTATGCCAAGTCTGGAACCTGTTAAAGAAAGCGTTGTTGCAGTTTTGCAGATGGTGCCGGAATTATTCAATTGAACGTATTTCAGTTTCTATACGAGATATCTTAACAATACTATGCGAGTTATACTCAACACTTGCTGCCAAATATAGCGCATCCGCTTCTGTTTACATTATATCAAGTAGGGTCGAGGTCAAATGCAGCGTAATTACCGTTTAGGAGATTCTGCCGGAAATATTCAATTGAACAGATCACCATATATATTGGACATATGTCGACAATTCGATGCGCGTTATACTCCACATTTGCTGCCAAATACAGCGCACATCAACCGGATTACGCAATGTCAACTCTGCATCCTGTCAAATCCATCGTAATTGCAGTTTAACATATTTAGCCTTAAGTACTCAATTAAACGTATCTCCGCTATTATTACTGGTATGTCGACCATACGATGCGGATTATACTCCACATTTGCTGCCAACTACTGCGCATATCGATCGGTTTGGGCTATGTCCACTCTGGACCCTGTCAAATACCGCGTTATTGCTGTTTTGCAGATTCTGTCTTAAATATTCAATTGAGCGTCTGACAGTTTCTATTCCAGATATATCGACACTTCGATGTGTGTTGTACTGCACATTTTCTACCAATTACTGAGCTCGTTGGCCAGTTTACGCTATATCAACTCTGGTCAGATTCAAATCCAATGTATATGCAGGATTCATATTTAGGCTAAAATATTCAATTCATCGCAATTAGAGGTACGTTGGCAATTCGAAGCGCATTATACTCTTCATGTCCGTCAACGCCTTCAACTATTTTGTTTGTCCGCTTTTTTTACTTTTGAAAGGGCCCATACATACGTTAATAATTTGTTACAGGGGTCTCCAAGACAGATCAGTTATTGTATTAAGAAAGGCTTTGTTCCAGTTGGAGGAATGCGGTTGATATATTTTCGATTGTTGAACAGTTTCTGCGACACACCCGTCTAGAAATGGCATGCAGCTTCACAGTAACAGTAACTTGCCAAGAATTGGGGAACTGATCGGCAAGAACCAAGGAATTAATCACCAAGAACTGAGGAACTAATCACACAGAACTGAGGAATTAACTACTACGAACTAAGGAATTATTTCTCCCTCTTCTATGTCGCTACGCTTATTTGTATTTAGGTCTACCGTGGAGGGGTCGTCATGTGACGGGTTATTCCGTGGGGGTTGTGAGGCTCGAATTTGGTTTCTATACAAATTGTTAAGGTTTATTTAAATTTCAAATTGGAACGCTCACTCGCGCAATTGGTAGTTTCAGTCTACGTTACGGCGCGTGCGCAGTGCGGGACGTGGCAGTATAACTGTATCTTTCCAACTATTCTCAACTACTTTCTCCTTGGTACCATTACTCGACCACTAGATCACCAGGCCCGATTAGCTCATCGGATTGCTGCCGGTAGACTGCTAGAATCTATGTTACGCGACTGTAGTCGCTTTTCTTCCTTTGTTAAATCTGTGCAGTTTTCTTTTTATGGATCAGCTTCGTCTAATTTCTTCGAAAGATTCGAATAAGAAATCTCAACATTTTCCAGTAATTACTACTTTCTTGAAGAAAATCAAACTCGATGATACGAATAACGCGAGATTTGATTGTACTTAAAACTTTATTTAAAATAATAAATTAAAGTACGGCCTATAATCGCTGAGTCCTTGATACAAAGTATAAATCGCAAAATAAAATTGCGGATGAAAACTCGATAAATGATTGTCACGTAACTCGGTAGATCGCTCGTTGATAGTCGTAGATTCTCGAACATACTGTACTCTTTCGGTTGCGTCGGTTTGTTTATACTGATCGGGGGTGAAGTCGGATGATGCAAATTCGTCTTTGTTCGCCGTAGCGGCGACGTTGTTTTGCCCGGAGTATATTTGTTCCTACATTACTTGTATCCTTACG